>NW_012104176.1:2935858-2952815 GCF_000951045.1 Mandrillus leucophaeus | reverse complement strand
GGGTTTCACCTTGTTAGCCAGAATGGTCTCTATCTCCTGACCTCGTGATCCACCCACCTTGGCCTCCCAAAGTGTGGGGAATACAGGCGTGAGCCACCGTGCCCGGCCATTTTTTTGTTTTGTTTTTTGGAGACAGAGTCTCGCTCTGTCACCCAGGCTAGAGTGTAGTGGTGTGATCTCAGCTCACTGCAACCTCTGCCTCCTGGGTTCAAGCAATTGTCCTGTCCCAGCCTCCCGTGTAGCTGGGATTACAAGTGTGTGCCACCACACTCAGCTAATTTTTGTATTTGTGGTAGAGACAGGGTTTCACCATGTTGGTCAGACTGATCTCGAACTCCTGACCTCATGATCTGCCCACCTCGGCCTCCCAAAGTGCTGAGATTACAGGCGTAAGCCACCATGCCTGGCCCTGATGGGAAGTTTTTTAACCCACTCTGCCTCCCTCTACCCTCTAGTAGTCCGTAGTGCCTACTGTTCTCATATTTATGTCCACGTGTGCTTAATGTTTAGCCCCCACTTACAAGTGAGAATATGTGGTATTTGGTTTCTGTTTCTACATTAATTTGCTTAGGATAATGCTTTCCAACTCCATCCATGTTGCTGCAAAGGATATTATTTCATTGTTTTTATGGCTATATAGTATCTTATGGTGTATATATACCACATTTTCTTCATCCAATCTGTCACTGATTGATTACATGTCTTTGCTATTGTGAATAGTGTGGCAATGAACATATGAGTGCATGTGTCTTTTTGATGGAATGATTTATTTTCTTTTGCGTATATACTCAGTAATGGTACTGCTGAGTCAACTGTTCTAAGTTATTTTCACTATCTCCAGACTGCTTTCCCCAGTGGCTGGACTAATTTACATTCAAACCAACAGTGCTCCCTTTTCTCCATAACCTCACCAGTATCTGTTTTGTGTTTTCTTTTGTTTTTACTTTTTGATAGTAGCCATTCTGACTGGTATGGGACAGTATCTCATTGTGGTTTTGATCTGCATTTCCTTGATGGTTAGTGATGCTGAGCATTTTCTCACGTTTGTTGGCCAATGTATGTCTCATTTTAAGAAGTGCCTGTTAACGTCCTTTGCCCATTTTTAAATGGAGTTACTTGGTTTTTGTTTGTTGATTTAAGTTCCCTGTACATTTTTTATTGGTCCTTTTCTAGTAGATATGTTTAGATACATAAATTCTTATCATTGTGGTACAGTTGCTAACAATGGTTGGTACAGTAACAGGCTGTACAGGTTTGTAGCCTAGCGGCAATAGGCTATAACATATAGCCTAGGTGTGTAATAGGCCATACCACCTAGGTTTGTGTAAGTGCTGTAAACTCTATATTTGTACAATGACAAAACTGCCTAAGAATCCATTTCTCTGAACATATCTCCATCGTTACATGATGTATGATTTTTTTTGTGTCTATACATATGTATATATGTATGTCTATATATGAATATAAAGATACATACAGATTTATATATACACACAGATGTGTGTGTATGTGTGTGTGTGTGTGTGTGTGTGTGTATCTAGAGAGAGAGAAAGAGATTTTGATTGATATTTATTTTAAACAATTGGCTCACTTGGTTTGAGAAGGCTGGCAAGCCCAAAATTGATAGGGCAAGACCGTCAGGCTGGAAACTCTAGGGTAGGAACTCATGTTTCATTCTTGAGGTTAAATTTCTTCCTCCTTAGGGAAACTTTAGTTTTGCTCTTAAAATCTTTCAGCTGGTGGGATGCTGCCTATTCACACCATCAATGGTAACCTCCTTTACTTAATGTCAACTAGTTGTAGATGCCAACCACATTTACAATATACCTTCACAGCAACAGCCAGATTAATGTCTGATTAAGTAAGTACTATACCTTGACAAAGTTGACAGATAAAACTAACCATCATGGGAAGCTTACAGTTTTTTGAGAGGTAGACATTGAACAGATGATTATACAACATTATATAATTCACATGGTAGTATGAGAAGTAGCAGGGAATTTAGGCTGGTCTAGGGCCCAAATGGCTCCCCTTGCAGAACTGCCATTCAAGCAGAGACCTAATACATGAACAGGAGTTGGCCAGACTGCTAGGAGAAGATTTGCATTTCTGCCATTTTGTTCAAGCTTAAACAAAAGCCATGAGTTGAGAAGGGTCCTGGCAAATTTGAGAAATGGGAGAGAATCTGAGGCAGCTGGAGCCTAATAAGCTTTGCACTTAAATGTCCTTAGTGGACAAAGCAGATTTGCGGGGACAGAACTAAAAGCTTCGGTTTCTATTGGATCTAGGCCACTAACCTAGACGTGATTAAGATATCATTAGGGAAAATATGGTTTTTCTTATTCTATTGATTCCATAATGTCTTCTCCTTGTCTGCTACTAAATGTAGAATAAAATCATAGGTCTCTGAAAGTTTTTAGGATCAAGCCCTCCCTAACTGTCTTCACAGACACTCCTACCACTGCCCTCTTTACTCCCATTCTCCCATCACACCATTACTTCTCAAACTGGCTAGTGTTAGTCCAGTTTCAGGGCCTTGGAAATAACTCCTTCCTCTGCTCTCATCACCACTCCCCAAGATTTCACACCGGAGGAGCCTTCTCAGCTTTCAAATCTCAAAAATCCCATCCCTCCTCTTTCCATTTTCTTTATAGTAACTCATTGCAATCTGAATCTTATTTGTTTTCTTCTTCTCTTAATTTCCATTTCTACTTACTAGTATGAAAGGTCCATTAGGTCACAGATTTTGACATTAAACATTTAATACATATTTACTGAAAAATATGAATTTAATACATTCAGTAAACCATGAGCTTAACTTTATTCATCTCTAGAATGGATTAATAATGCACGTCTGTCAACTGGACCACCAAGTTATGTAACGGAACATGCATTTAACACACTTACAAATTGTAGAGGACTACAAAAGTGATTCTTCCGGATACAACCAGAGGCTAAACCTTTTCTGGTTGACCTTGTGACTTTTATTTTTTGTATTTTTGTTTTTATGTTTGGCTTCTTTATCAAGAAATTCATGCCTCCAGTATAGCAAAAGGTCTACAAAGGGACCATGATTTAAACAATGTCCCAGATAAGCCGTCATAAGGCAATGTGAGATGAAATAAAACTGCTGTAAAATGGTCTGGTTTCATAGCAGCAGAACCATTCTAGAATTATGTCCAATTTTTAAAAGGAAATGTTTCCAGCCTATAATAGATTGGATGAGTAAGAAGACCACAAATTTTAGAGTAAGATGGAGATGGGTTCAGAACTTAACTACTTGCTCATTATATGTAAAATGTATGGATAAAGATGCTTAGCCAAAAATACAAGGCTGTCATGAGAATTAACTGACAAATATAAAAGCATGTATTCTAAGTCTGGCACACAGTGAGTGCTAAAAAAGTATAATTACCATTGCTGCCACAATAACATTTAAAGGGTGAGTACAGCATTTTCACACCATTCCAACCATGCTGAGAGCCTGCAGGTGATCAGTTTGTCTTATACTAGATGAAATCTGAAAGGGAACCACTGAGTTGCAAGCACTGACATAATGAGGGAGGAGTAATAACTTTTAGTCTCCAAATGATAGCATAGTAGAAGCTCCCACACTCAGTAGCTTTGGGCAGTAGCTCCAGAACTCAGTCTTCCACCACATTTATTTATGCTTTCATCCCACTAGAGAAGGCACTGGTGAAGACTGAACTGAGAGTTGCTCAGCCACGAATGATAATATCTACTAGCTTTAACAATACGTCAATGCTTCCTGTTTCTTACAGATGCCAGAGCTTACACCTTTGGCTGCAAAAACAAATGGCATAACAGTTTCATGGCATTTTCCTTTCCTTGATAAAAAGCTGACTCCTTGGTTCCCTCCTCTTTGTTGATTTGCTTTGTGAACTTCTCTTGAATTCTGACTCTGTAAAAAAAATCTAGTCTATATGAAAGACCATAAAATCAGAGTACCCAGAAAGATAGGGGAGTATTAGCCTGGTCCTTTACCTTCCCTAGAGCCTCACTGTAGTGCCTCCACAGGGAGGTTGATGCAGTTCCTCCCCCATCTACTGGTGGAGGATTCATGTCCATTCAAGAAGAGAAAAACCACTGCCTTGTGACTCAGAAACAACTGTTTTATTTGTTTGTGTAGGTGGCTGTTTATATGCCACAATTTTAAGGTGTTTATTTAAAGGATAAGACAAATTTCCTTTTAGCAGAAAGCTAGGGCATCTTGCTAAATGTTGAGCAGGCCAAGCTTCGGTGAAATTGAGTACAATTGAGTGTTTTCTATACAATGGAATTTTTCTAGCAGCTGAGGATGCACTTGGGTAGTCCTGCCTTTTATCAATGATGGCAATTTTTTGTGTGAATTGTTAGAACATGGAGTGATGGGAGCAAAAACGAGGGCACCTAACTCTAATCATGGGCTGATGAGGGGAAGGTTATGGGTGGTTTCTTGGAAGAAGAAATCCAACACAGGATATTGAAACCCTTGTTAGCATACAATGCCTGACAGTACGTGGAAATAGGATTTGGAGAAAAAGAGAAGAGTGTATGTATTAGTCAATTCTCATGCTGCTATAAAGAATTGCTCAAGACCAGGTAATTTCTAAAAGACAGAAGTTTAATTGACTCACAGTTCCACATTGTTGAGACACCTCAGGAAACTTACTCATGGGGGAAGGCAAAGCAGAGGCAGGCATCTTCTTCAAGGGCGGCAGGATGGAGGGGGTGCAAGTAGGGGAAATGCCAGATGCTAATGAAACCATCAGATCTCATGAGAACTCACTATCATGAAAACAGCATGGGGTAACTGTCCCCAAGATCCAATTATTTCCACCCGGTCCTGCCCTTGACACATGCGGATTACGGGGATTACAATTTGTATTAGCCTGTTCTCATGCTGCTAATAAAGACATACCTGAGACTGGGTAATTTATAAAGGAAAGAGGTTTAATTGACTCACAGTTCCGCATGGCTGGGGAGGCCTCACAATTATGGCCAATCATGGCCGAGGGCGAATAAGGAACAAAGGGACTTCTTACATGACAGCATGCAAGAGAACTTGTGCAGGGAACCTCCCATTTATAAAACTTCAGATCTCATGAGACTCACACACTATCACAAGAACAGTATGGGGGAAACTGTCCCCATGATTCAATTCTCTCCACCTGGCCCCACCCTTGACACATGGGGATTATTACAATTCAAGATGAGATTTGGGTGAGGACACAGCCAAATCATATCCCAATACACAGAGTCAAACCGTATCAGTGTAGAACAAGAGTGGTATCTAAGTTACTGGGTCACATGGAAGAAAGTATGGGCTTAAACCAGATTCACTTAGATAAGAGGCTATTTCTCATGGATTTTTCCATGTCTGTTTTCATTTTGATGATAGCATGATCAAAAGATAGGACTGATGGAAAGACAGGCACATAAGGTCATATTACCTGAGATGAAAGTCAGCACTAAACAAAATCCAGTGCCAGCAGGGACAGGATGGGAGGTGGGGACTTTACAACAGACATCACTAGAATTGCCAAAAGTCTAGAGAAAACTGTGTTTCCAGCCCTCAAGGAGCCAGAGAAAGTGCTCAAGGCCATGTGCCACCAGAGCTTGAAGCACCTGCAGAGCCTCTTTAAATCAGGATGTCTGACTCAGAAGATACAAAGACAGGGGAATGGTTTTTTACGGACTTTAGTTAAAAAGAAAACAAATAGCAGAAAGAGGTCTTAGAGATATTGCTAAGTTGAATATGCCTTCTTTCCTCTTTTAAATTTGTATTTTATTATATATTGTATTATTTTATTTACCAGAGTATACTTATTATTTACCATCTTGTTTCAATACAAAATACATTGTTTAGAAAAGTAAAGTGGTTATGGGAAGTTTCCCATTGGATCTATGTGTGGGGAGACCCACACTTTCAGAGGCTCAGGGAATTCTTGATCAGCCCTGAGACCATTATATTGTAATTATTCTTCTCTTCAGAGGTGATGTCATCTGAGTGCTCTCAAGACTATGAAGATAAACCAATTCCATGAAGCAAATACCAATGGGAATTTTTGATCGAGAGTAATAAGAACAACAGAAAATGTAGTTGCATTAGTTCGTTTTCATACTGCTATAAAGAACTGCCTGACACTGGCTAATTTATAAAGGAATGAGGTTTAGTCAACTCACAGTTTAGCATGGCTAGGAGACCTCAGGAACCTTAAAATCATGGTGGAAGGTGAAGAAGATGCAAGACACCTTTTTCACAAGGTGTCAGAAAGGAGAAGTGCTGAGCAAAGGGGGAAGAACCCCTTATAAAACCCTCAAATCTGCTGAGAACTCTCTCACTATCATGAGAACAGCATGGGGAAACCACCCCCATGATTCATTTCCCCCCACCTGGTCTCTCACTTGACACATAAGGATAACAGGGACTATGGGGATTGCAATTCAGGATGAGATTTGGGTGGGGATGCAAAACCTAACCATATCAGCAATAAAAGGAATCCTATATATACACATACTTACATACATATACACATACATATACAAATAGACACATATGTGCATGGTACTTAATTTTCTATATCAGTTTAATTAGTTTAGCTCTAAACCTTTACCAATATGGACAAACGACATGATCCTGCATAGGTGTCCATCTTAAAAAATAATTGATACCTTTGACAGATGGGGATAACTGATTAGTCATTAATCAAAATCTTCAAAATAATCCAGGTGTAGTGGTATGCACCTGAATGTCTCAGCTACTTAGGAGGCTGAGACAAAAGGACCACTTGAGCCCAGGAATTCCAGTCCAGCCTGGGCAACATAGCAAGACCCTCATCTTTAAAAAATAATTCTTAAAATGTTTCTCCAATTTTTTCCCTCTTAACTCTGGACTGATTCTTAAGGGATTCAAGCTTCATTTCCAGTCCAGGTGACATCTTTTTTTGGAAGTATAAACATTAATCAATTTGCATTTTGTTCCTAATTTTTTCATCATTGTTGTTGTTGTTATTTTCTTTTGTTTTAGCATTATAAAACGATGGTATTTAGAAGTATGGAACTCTGGTAATTAGAACAACAAACTAGCAAGTAGCTATATCACTAAAATAGCCAGGCTTACTGTCTGACACAAAAGCAAGTACTTTATCATCAGTCTTTCTGAGAAATAAAGAATATTAGACTTGTATATAATTGCCCACAGAATGTTAAGGAATTAAAAATAATAAGATTTAACCAGAAAGTGTCTGAATTTTTTCTTAGGGTCTCCTGGTTGATGAGTTATCCTCTTGGTCCTACTTCTCCCATTTCCCACATGTATGCTTTCAAGCCTCTTAGTACCACAATTTGGTGCTGAACAATTGAATAAAACATAATTTGAGTAGGAATTCCTATTAACATCCAATATTCACTTACAGTCTACTTTCCATTATCTTTCTATTCCCCTCATGTACGGAGTTGATAATGTAATACAACATCTGCAATTATAAGTGTCCATGGTGAATGCTACATTTGAAACTCAATAGGCTATTACTGTGAAAATTTGCATGTGGCAATCTGACCAACCAAGATTTCTGATTGTCTTGAAAATGTGCAGAGAATATAGTTTTAAAAATCTGATTTTACATTTTTGAGACATATCCCCACACCTTCCCTTCCCATTTGATTTTAGAAATGGCTTTGTGGTAAGACAGGAGAGTAATCGTATTCCAAGGGAAGAACTTATTACAAAGTCTTGCTTATTCGGAGCATCATGGTTTCACTGATTTAGAGGTGAGAACAACTCTTTGAGTTCTATCCCACTGAACAAAATATCCCTAATTAGAGCTAAACTACTTAAAATTCTGTAAAGAAAGTGCCCATTTTAGCATATTTGTAGAAGAAAACTTTTTAAAAGTGTTAAAATGTCTATGCTTCTTTCCACTAGAAAGATGAATTGGAACAAAGATCAGTTTAGAATCAAGGGGTAGAAAGGAACTCCATAGAAAAAATAAGGTCTGATCTGCTCTCTGTGTTCTCCAGAGCATCCTACTGGCTAAAGCCACTTTACATTGTCCTCAGTGGAATGAGATTGAAAAGGCAGCCAAATAAATAAAAGTCTCCTATAGAATTTATAGGTATCAATAAATGTCATCCTGAATACTGAACTCAAATTATCATGGTAGATAAGAACTCAAATTATCATGGTAGATAAGCAATGTTCTACGGGAATTTCCCTGCAAAAAGATGAAAAAAAAAAAAAAGAGAGAGACAGTGATCTCATATACCTTGAAAACTCTGCCTCTTTTATTTATATTAGCAAACAAATGAGCATATACTCTGTACTAGACTCACAGTAAACTGAAAAATGAAACCTGAATTCACTGCAGAGCCTGCTGACCACCTTAAGCACTCTTCACTTTCATAATGAAACTGAAAAACTTGATAGATCCAATATACACTTGTACACTTAATATATAAACAAATCTATCTCTGTCATCTTTCCCTAATTTCATCCAGGGGCAAACAGTCCAAATAGAATACTCTGTCTTGGTTTATTTCTAAGAAGTAGACACAGGCTTGAGATACAGATTTAAGCACTTGAGTACTTTCAGCATGAAACAATGACCAAAAGAAGTTGAGGATTTGTTAAATAGACTATAAGATTACAAAATCTCAGTGTTAAAGAAAATTTAGGATCCAATAATTGCATATCCAAATAAGATAGAAGGCATGCCTTAGCCAAAATTAATCATATTATCAGGACATTTAAAACTCCTACTTCTGGGCAACTAGAACAAAATATATACATCAGCTACTAGTTAATTAAATGAAAATAAACTTTGCCACCAGAAGGCTGGAATCCTTGGCAGTGATCAACTGTATTGATTGGAGTACTTTTCATCAGTTCTTCCTGAGAAAGAATGATTAAATTAATTGATGAAGACAAAGTGCACAGACATGCGTGAATATTTATGGTGGGGAGAAAGCATGTGCGAGTACCTCCTCACTATACCTAGGACAGCCTGTCTTAAATTGCCAAGTTTCAAAATGGACTTAGGTTTCTCTGGGTTTCTATTGCTCAAATTACATGTTTTCAGTTGAAAACATGAATACCTACCTTGTGCCACCTTTTCTGCAGTTCCTGTCATTTTCATTTTCACCATTATCCTATCATGTTGGCTCCACTGAAAAATGCCTGGATTCCTTCATTCTACCAAAAAACACACTATTACAGTGTATATTAGTCTGTTTTCACACTGCTGATAAAGACATACCCAAGGCAGGCAATTTACAAAAGAAAGAGATGTAATTGGACTCACAGTTCCAAATGTCTGGGGAGGCCTCACAAACATGGAGGAAGGCAAGGAACAGCAAGTCATGTCTCACGTAGATGGTGGCAGGCAAAAAAGGAGCTTGTGCAGGTAAACTCCTGTTTTTAAAATTATCGGATCTCATGAGACCCATTCACTATCACAAGAACAGCACAGGAAAGATGCCTCCATAATTCAATAACCTCCCACCGGGTTCCTCCCACGACATGTGGGAATTGTGGGAGTTAAAATTCAAGGTGAGATTTGGGTGGGGACACAGTCAAACCATATCATTCTGCCCCTTGTCCCTCCCAAATCTCATGTCCTCACATTTCAAAACCAATCATTATTTCCCAACAGTCCCCCAAAGTCTTAACTCATTTCAGCATTAACTCAAAAGTCTACAGTCCAACATCTCATCTGAAACAAGGCAAGTCCCTCCTGCCTATGAGCCTGTAAAATCAAAAACAAGTTAGTTACTTCTTAGATACAAAGGTGGTACAGGCATTGGGTAAATACAGCCATTCCAAATGGGATAAATTGGCCAAAACAAAGGGACTACAGACCCCACACAAATCCAAAATACAGTGGGACAGTCAATCTTAAAGCTCCAAAATGATCTCCTTTGACTCTGTGTCTCATACCCAGGTCACACTGATGCAAGAGGTGGGTTCCCATGGTTTTGGGCAGCCCCATCCCTGTGGTTTTGCAGGATACAGCACCCCTCCTGGCTGCCTTCATGGATTGGCATTGAGTGTCTGTGGCTTTTCCAGGCACACAGTGCAAGAGATAGGTGGGTCTACCATTCTGGGGTCTGGAGGATGGTGACCCTCTTCTCACAGCTTCATTAGCTGGTGCCCCAGTAGGGACCCTGTGTGGGGGCTCCCACTCCACATTTCCCTTCCGCACTGCCTTAACAGAGGTTCTCCATGAGGGCCCCACCCCAGCATCAAAATTCTGCCTGGGCATCAAGGCATTTCCATACATCTTCTGAAATCTAGGCAGAAGTTCCAAATCTCAGTTCCTGACTTCTGGGCACCCACAGGCTCAACTCCATGTGGAAGCTGCCAAGGCTTGGGGCTTCCACACTGTGAAGCAAGAGCCCAAGCTGTACCTTGACCCCTTTTAGCCATGTCTGGAGTGGCTGGGATGTGGAGTACAAAGTCCCCAGACTGCGCACAGCAGAGGGACCCTGGGCCTGACCCATGAAACCATTTTTTCCTCCTAGGTCTCCAGGTCTGTTATCGGAGGGGCTGCCACAAAGATCTCTGACATGGCCTGGAGACATTTTCTCCATTGTCTTGGTGATTAACATTCAGTTTCTAATTACTTATGCAAGTTTCTGCAGCCAGCTTGAATTTCTCCTCAGAAAATAGGATTGTCTTTGCTATCACATTGTTAGGCTGCAAATTTTTTGAACATTGATATTCTGTTTCCCTTTTAAAACAGAATGCCTTTGACAACACTGAAGTCACCTCTTGAATGCTTTGCTGCTTAGAAATTTCTTCTGCCAGATTCTCTAAATTATCTCTCTCAAGTTCAAAGTTCTACAAATCTCTAGAAAAAGGACAAAAATGCCACCAGTCTCTTTGCTAAAACATAACAAGAGTCACTTCTGCTCCAGTTCCCAACAAGCTCCTAATTTCTATCTGAGACCACCTCAGCCTAGACTTTATTGTCCATATCGCTATCAGCATTTTGGGCAGAGTCATTCAACAAGTCTCTAGGGAGTTCCAAACTATCCCACATTTTTCCTGTCTTCTTCTTAGTCCTCCAAAGTGTTCCAACCTCTGCCTGTTACCCAGTTCCAAAGTCACTTCCACATTTTTGGGTATCTTTTCAGCAGCACCCCACTCTCAGTACCAATTTACTGTATTAGTCTGTTTTCGCACTTCTGATAAAGACATACCAGTGACTGGACAATTTACAAAAGAAAGAGATTTAATGGGCTTATAGTTCCACATGGCTGGGAAGGCCTCACAAACATGGCACAAGGCAAGGAGGAGCAAGTCACAGGTCACATGGATAGCGGCAGGCAAAAAGAGAGCTTGTGCAGGGAAGCTCACATTTTTGAAACCATCAGATCCCTTGAGACTCATTCACTACCACGAGAACAGCACAGGAAAGACCCTCCCCAGTAATTCAATCACTTCCCACTGGATTCCTCCCACAACACATGGGAATTGTGGGAGTTGAGAATTCAAGATAAGATTTCGGTGAGACATAGCCAAACCATATCACAGTGCTTCTTGGTGTAGCAATCGTTTGATTAAAGTTGGGAATAACACAAATAAGTTAAAGCAAGGGACAGTGTTGGAAAAATAAGTTTGAATATTATAGTTTGCTGCCCTAAAACTTTTTATCTATTCCTGTCATGAAGAAAAGTTTTGTTGGCCAGGCCCTTCTTCAGGTTCCTGTTTCTTTCCAAGTGTCTCGAACTCCTCTCCTAATTCCCATACATCTCCTCTTTCCCTGCCCGTTGAAGAATCTCATTCTCCCTACTTCCACCATCTATGGAGCTGTTGTGAATAACATCAAATTTCCAGAGATGTGGTTATAATATTCAGACCATCACCAAGGGGAGGGACAACACTTTCTAATATCAAAAAAACACCAATATTGTGTTTGTCTTAATAGAAGAGAATTTATCCTTTCTAATAGGAATTTTACCTTTCTCCAAGGTCACTGCTTTCTTCTCAAAATAATATATTTTTCCTCCTTTTATTCATCCACTCATTCATTCCATAAAAAGTTATACAGTTCCTACTATATAACCCACTATATTAGGCTTTGGAAAATACAAAAATTGAGGTAAATAAATAACTAAATCCAATATTATCAGATCAGTTACTAATATTTTCTTATATCTACAATGGTTATGAATATCTCAGTGAATGGCTCAATTAATTTTGAGTGTTCCTGTTTTGGATAATGACAAATCAGAGACTGGTTATTTGACTTTAACTGATTCATTTTTAAAGTAATGAATCTTTTGCCTTTAACTAACTGCTTTTAAACCTCTTAGATGCCAGGGATAACATTAACAAATTTGAAATATATTATCCCTTCATAACATATGCTCCTGTCTAGTAGAGAACACAAACCTATTTTTTCAGGTTAGGTCGGTCAGAACAATAAAGCTTTCTGGCCATGTTCTTCTGTTTTATGGGGAACTTTATATAGACTCAATTCAAGTGACTTACTTTCAAATGTTCTGATACTGGTTCCAAACAACCTTCAGAGAGTAGGTACCTGGTAAAAAACCTGAAGAACAAATATAATATGCAATACTTAACCAGTATTTCTTCCTGGAGGTGTAACAGTGGGCTTTTGTTTGTTTCCTTTGATAAATGTATCATTCCAAATGTGCCCTTTGTGACAATAACAACCTAAATTGCTTCTTTGGTGGGACAACATAATAACTCTCATTGGTGTGTGTGTGTGTGTGTGTGTGTGTGTGTGTGTGTGTGGTTAGTCATGACCCAAGTGAGGGAAATGTGGTGGGTTGTCAGCTGAGTCAGAGCAAACCCCACAGCCTAGGGAAGTTATATTTTATCATAATGATATCTGAACTGAAATGTCCAAGTGTTCATGCCAAGCGGAGTGAATCATTTCTTGGGCGTGCATTCAGAAGTTCCTAAATACCCATTCCTAAGTGGAATACCAAACCTCCCTCATTTCCAGAAATGGTCCACTCTAATGTCATTATATTATCTTCCATTTCTTTCTATCACATGTCAGGCTAATCTCCTCACAGAAGGTGCTCTCCCTCCTGGAGTGATTTCATATATTGTTGTTCCAAAGAGAGTGGAAGAAAGAAAAGCATTTGAATGTAAAATTCTACTTTAGAAATGATTGCTAGAGGGAAAATGGTAGGCAACAGCAAAAAGGAAGCCTTGGCTCAGGTCTCTTAGAGCAATAACTCTTTCTGACTCATTTTCCCTGATTGACTTTCCCTCAAAATGAAATCAAGGCTAGTTCATCTCTAAGGTTAGCAACATCCAACTTCCAATGTGCTTCATTTTGGGATTTTTGGAGCAGAGCTGGCCTTAGCAATCTGTGATGCAGGTAAAATTTGGCTTGGTGTGGGTTCATCTTGACACCTTTGGTTTCCTCACTATACCCTCCTCCTTCGATGTCTGTTTCCTAAAGCCTTCAAAAGCTGAAATAAAGTTATTGGTAGATTTTTCAGACACCTCGGTATTTTATGTTAGGAGCCTTCCAAGAACCAGGCAAATCATATCTGTGAGAATAGAGTTGTTACTACACAAAGGATGGCCACATTTGGAAGAGCTACACAATGTCTTCACAATATTTTTTCTACTCCATTGACTTCTTTTTCCTCAATCTACATTTCTCTTATTAGTGATTATCTAAGTTAAACATGAAAAATCTAACTATTTTCAAGTGAGTACCGACTATGTCCTAAATACAGTGTTTCCTACATATAATATCTCATTTAATCTTTAAAACAACCCCGCAAGTCTAGTGTTATTATGACTATTTTGTAAATAGGAACATTACAATTCAGATAAATTAATTTTGCTCAAGGAGCTAGGCAGTGTTTTTCCTAACTTAAACCCAAGTCTTTCTGACTCTAAAACTATGCTGCCTTCTACACATCACTTCACCTCTATGACAGGCTGAATTGTTTGCCTCCCGCTCAAGATTCGTAAGTTGAAATCCTAACACCCAGCACCTTAGAATGGGAGCTTATTTGGAAATAGGGTCTTTACAGGGGTAATCAAGTTAAAATGAGCTAATCCAGTATGACTGGTTTCCTTATAAAAAGGGTTAATTTGAACACAGAGACACACATAAAGAGCAGATGAATGAAGAGACTTAGGGAGAAGACAGCCACCTAGAAGCCAAGGAGAGAGGCCTGAAACAGATTCTTTCCTCACAGCCCTCAGAAGGAACCAACTCTGAGGACGCCATGGTTCCAAACTTTTAGCCTCCAGAACTGTGAGTAATACATTGCTATTGTTCAGGCCAGCCAGCTTGCACTACTTTGTCACACCAACCCTGGCCAAATCATGTGATCCCTTACCCAGGTCTTGAGACTATTCATGACAAACAAGAAGGATCCATAAGGTGCGTGCTACTGTGAGCATCACCAGAACACAAATCATTTTCTCTTCATATTTACTTAGGACACTTAAAACCCAATTTGGCATTTCTTACACCCTACAACTCATTTTTATTCCACCAGTGCCTTTTGTATCCATCAACTGCAAGTCTTTCCTCCTGTTAAACCTACCTCTTTCAGTCACATCTCCTCAAAACTTATTTTGCTGTAGAAAAAGAGTGCTAAGAGCAGAAGTCAAACAAAACCCTACTATTCTCTTTTGGGGAAAATTCTCACCAAAGTCTTCACTTTAAATTATGATAGCAAATTTCATCACTGTAAAACCAAACTCAAAGACAGAGAATAGTGGCCTGTCAGGAGAAAGAGAAAAGAAGAAGAAACTAAACAGGGCTTTTGAATTACACGGTCTTTAGCCAGAAACTGAGTTTGCCACCTTCCGACTTGGGACCTTAGGCCTGTGATTCAAGCTTCCTGAATCTCTGCCATACTCACAGTTCTTTTCTTATTCATAAAATAAGCCTAGGACCTCCTTCACTATATAAAGGAAGTTAAACGTACATTCAATATCTAATGAATAGGTAGGTAGGTAGGTAGGTAGATAGACAGGTAGATTGGATGGATGGATGGATGGATGGATGGATGGATGGATAGATAGATAGACAGATACAGATAGATGGGTGGATAGATGGATAGACAGATTATAGATAGATAGATACATAGAGACATAGACAGATAAGAAAGATGATAGACTAGATAGATAAATTGATAGATAGATAGATAGATAGATAGATAGATAGATAGATAGATAGATAGATAATCTCCAGTATTTCCTTTCTTTTTCCTCCATCCCCTTCTCCCAATTAGTGTTCATTCTGTCTGCAAAAGTTTGCCTTCCAAATAACATGGATCTTGATGGATTAAAATGCTTTTTATTTTTCCCCTGAGTGAAGAGATGAAATAGCAGTCATGAGGTATAAGAGCAATGCAGTTGAATTATTTGGGAATATTTTGCTCCCAGGAGAGGCTGTCTCAGAAGAGAGTATAAGTGCAATATTCAAGCTGAATTTTACCGTAAGTCAGAAACCATTAATCTAACATGATTCTTCCCTGCTGTACCTCATTCCTACTTCTACTTATTGATTAAATGGGGAAAAAAAGATTGTCTTGTACTTGTTCAACAAAACAGAATCATGATAAATGCTGCTGAGTTAACAAGTTCCCAGTAGTATCACAGCAAACTGGGCATGAAAAATAAGAAATAGGAGAATGCTATCAGTTAAGGCCTTGAGATAAACTTCATTTGGGGCACTTCATTGTCTATGGTCACCCAGCTGTGCTTTTTAGAAGGTCTATAACAGCAGGATAATAAATTTGACAATTCTACCACTAGCAAAAGACAATACTGTAAAATCTATCTTCCCTGGTGAGTGAGATATTCCAAAACATGGTTTGGAATACTATTTTGGTGAAATAGATTGTGTCTGAGTGCTGAATCATGATTAAGAAAAAGACATTTAACTCCTGTGGAACCTTCCTATCTGATTAACTTTGTTTGTGTTTTGAGGCAGAAAAATTCTGCAAAATGGAAGCTTTTGGTTCGAGAGCATGCAAGAGCTAGGAGATTGTCTTATTTCATGGATTTGACTCAGTGGACAGCATTATCATTTCAATTCCTTTTGAAATAAGAATAACATTTGCTGTTTTGGCATCAGACTCAGATACCAATGACTATGACCCTTACAAGAAGATTTGGGTACTAAATACTCAAATTTCATGTTTTTATGACAAATATATTTCTAAAGATAACAATCCCTTCTCCACATGACTAGAAAAGTGAGAAGTCTTTCTTCATGGACTTTCCTTCCTCCCCTGAACTTTCTTAGGTCTTAGGTCTTTCTTTAGTCTAATTTCTTAAAGAGGCCGCCTGCTTTAAAATGCCTTTACTGCAGGAAAACTGGGTTACAGGAGTCCGTTTAAAGGTCCCATTTGGTACTGCCATCTCTTGCTTTGCTGCGATGAGGCTACTGAAAATCTATATAACCTAGTGCTGTACGTCTCTACTGTTGCAGTCGGGCCTGGTGATGGTATCTCAAGGCTTAGTGGGAGAGGAAAGAAAGTCTCTTCTCCTCAGAGTTAAGTTCAGTCTCCATCTTGAGCCAGAATATCTCATGTTATATTTCTCTAATTCCTGCTGTACAAGAGATCCCTGTGGGGGCTCCTGAGTCTTCCTGAAAAAAGATAGTCCATTCTTTCAGCACCCTTTTACTCAGCCAAGGTTGTTCAATGGGCCTCCCAAGGTTCATGATTTAAGTTGCAATCATGCATTTAATCATTTTTCATTGAACATTGTCTTCGTCATTGCAGGCTGCTGTACCAAAATGCTATAGAGTAGGTGGCTTGTAAACTACAAAAATGTATTTCTTAGAGCTTAGAAGCCTAGAAGTGTGAGATCAGGGTGCTGTTATACCCAGACCGTTTGTTCCCCAAAGAAGACCACCAGAGTCCAGAGTCAAAACCAAGCAGCAAGGATCTTTACTACAAGTTCGAACTTGGTCCCTCCATTCCACAGCATACA
>NW_012104176.1:2898072-2934907 GCF_000951045.1 Mandrillus leucophaeus | reverse complement strand
GCCTCAGTTTCCTCATCTATAAAATGGGGATAATATAATAGTGCCTAACTCAGAGTTCTTAAGTTCTTATGACAGTGCTTGTTCCACAGGAAGTCAGAACATAGGATTATTTTAAATAAAATAAAAAGTGAAGCTCTCTATGCTAATTATTATGCTATTGCCATTCTTTTAAATACTTTACATGTATTCATAATTCAATTTTCAAAATACCCTATAAGGTAAATTCCTCTACAAGAGATGAGGATACAGGCCTGGGAACTTTAAATAGCATGCAAAGGTTACGCAGCTGTTAGGTTCACCAGCTTGGGAGATTGTGACCCCTGGATTCAAATGAAGGCATCCTGGGTTTAATAGCAGAGTTTCTCAAAACATGAAGGTTTTGAGAGAAAGCTTTTAGGTACTTGGCATTCTTTTTCCTCAAGTTAACTGGGCTCTCATGCAAATTTTCCAGGCAGTCAAGACACAAGTACATGGTAGATCTTTTCCAATGCAGCCTGCTGATGACTTCTATTGGCAGCTTCTGTCACTGAACAAGGCTTCAGGTTCCATTTCTTCAGACAGTCTTTGGCAGGCAGAATTCTAATATGCTCCCCAAGATTGTCATGCCATGGTGTACACCTCTATATAATCCTCTCTGTGTTCCACGATTGCAATCAGGACTTGTGAATATGATAGGACATCTCTCCCATGATGATATGTTATACAGCAGACAGGATTTTGCAGATGTAATTAATTAAAATCCCTAATCAATTGACTTTGAGATAATCAAAAGAGAGATTATCCTTAGGAGATTTGACTTAATCAGCTGAGTTTTCAAAAGAGGTCAGAGTTATGCAAAGTGAGAGAAATTCTCTCCCTGGCCTTAAAGGAGCACACTGCCACATTGTAGAGAAGGCAATGCAGCTGAGAATAGCAGGTGGGTTTCAAAATTTGAAAGTGGCCCCCAGTTAATATATGCTAAAAAAGTGAAAATCACACTCCTACAGCCGTAAAGAACTCCATTTTGCCAGCAACAAGGTAGCCTGGAAAAGGACCCTGAATTTCAGATAAGAATGCAGTCTTGGCCTTCTGAGACACGGAGCAGAGAAACCAGTTGAGTACTGCTCAGAATTCTGACCTACAGAACTGTGAGATAAGAAATGGACATTGTTATCACCCGCTGGTTTTGTAGTAATTAGTTATGCAGCAATAGAAAATGAATGCACATCTCATTGCATTATATATTCACACAGATAAGAGAGATTCATCGTGATAAGTCAATTGTACTGAAGGTTTTTCCAAGCTAGACAGTAACATAGCTATCATTTGATCCAATATTTTTATTATTCAAATGAAAATCTAAAAACTAGATGGAGAGTTATTTACAAACTGAACACTAGTATCCAGGTGGCTCACATCCAATTTCATTCTGTCTCATGTCTTCTGTAGAAGATGCCAAGCATAAAACTGAGATCTGAATCCAGGAGCTTTCATTTCTCCATCCATATTCTACTCCACGGAACCCGAGCTGTTTTCCTGCTGAATTGCTACCAGTGATGAAAATGTAAATCTGCCCAAAGAAAGATGTGGAAAAAGCTATATGGATAGATCAGTGTGCTGGCTCAGTGACTTCCTGTGTTAAAATGTCCCATTTGCCCAAGCCACAGGATGGACAGGAAATAGTTAATTTTTATATGTGAATTGGATTTAGATTGTACTCTGGAACACATGCAGTTAACATCCCGAGGCCATTTGTAGGTTAAGCAGAGCAAAAGCTAAAAAGTTGCAGTGTATAAAGTATGCTTTCTAATACATTGGCTTTCGAATAAAGATCAATATTACTCCCAGACCCCACTTTATATGAAGAAGCTCATACTGCAGTATTTATTGGCATAGGCTCTGGAGTCAGACACCTGAGTCTGTGTCCTGGGTTTGAATATCATCTTCTAGGCATATTATCTTAACTCACATGTCTCAGTTTTCTCATCTGTAAAATCAAGATAATGATTGTAACTATCTCATTAGGTCTTGTGTACATTAACTGACTTAATGTGTGTCCTTCGGACAATGTCTAAAACATGGTCCGTACTTACAAATGTTAGCCAGGATTTCTTATGTTTCAGACCCTAAATACTTGATTTGAAAAACAAATATTTAGGCACATCAAATTTGCCAGGTGTTGCTGTTGTGACTTTGGCTTATAAACACAAACATGCATTTCCTTCAGTTACATTCTATTTCAAATGTAAAAAGATGCATGGTGCTTCACAAGTGCCAATGCTGCTTAATTAAGGAAAAAATAATAATAATTGCGCTTGAGTAAAGCAAGTCAGTGATTTCAGATAGCACTGAAAGGAGATTAATAGACAATTTTACACCAATATTTTTAACATGTTATTTTCCTTGTTAAAGAGCGTCAGTGCATTGCTCTATGTTTTATTAAAAGGTGGGGGGGAAGGAGATGCCAAGATGGTCAGCACAGGAATCACTCATCGTTTTCCCCAAAGCTGTGTGTTCTAGAAGTTCTCTGACATTAAATTGATGATTCTTCACTCTCTGGAAACACAAAGATCTATCTTTATGTACTAAATGACTATGCGATGGTTCCTAGGCAGGGGATAGTGTGTTCATGGAGCTACAAGACTATACTCAAAATATTCAACCTACAAGATAGAACAAGTGTTCCTGTAAAGACTTGCCAGTGCCTACTGGTAAAACATCAGCCCTGTCAATAGTGCAAAAACTCCACTTAAATCTGAGCTCAACTTTGCAGCTAGAGTTTGTTGGGGAATTGGGGTTACATTTATGCTAAAGTATAGAAAATCTATCTACAAACATATGGACTGGGATGCAGAATGAGGGATGGGGATGCATTTCCCAAGACAAGAGATTCTGACAAGAAATATCATAAATGGCTACTATGAAGGAGTTGGTTAAATTCCAAATTTGACATTTGAATGATGGTATAAATGGTTCTAAATTCTTCTGCATGTTGAGAAGTACCCATGAGCCCATTTCCAGATGCTAATAAACATATCCATTCTGTATCTGAGCCACGATAAAACATGAAAGTCAGATGAGATTAAGTAATCAGAGTCTATCACATACAAAGAACCACTAGCTCTCTGCTATTATTGTGGGTAATTTCCTGCTCTGTGGGTAGCAAATGACACAGAGGAAATGGCACTGTGCTATTGACAAAGGAAACAATGCCTGCTTGGAATCCAGCCTTTCAATTATCCAATGACGTTCTGCCTTTTCTGATATGAGGATATGTATTACCTACCCAGAATGAAGTCATCAGTAACTTAGATTTGGAATGAGTCCAAGTTATTTGTGAGCTTATGTTAAGCTTTATGCGTGTGCTAATAGGCAGAACATAAAGATAACGCGTTCATACTAATTTGACTATTGCCAAATTTCTGGCTATGAATCAAAGGGATTCCCCTGGGTCTGAAAGGTATAGTAGTTAAAAGTAGATTGCAGTTGCTATAAAAATACTACAGGAGTTAAGAGGAAAAATATCAGGTACTATCTCAACGTTTCTTTAATAAGAATGAATGAAATGGGCCAGGAGCAGTGGCTCAGGCCTGTAATCCCAGCACTTTGGGAAGCTGAGGCGGGTGGATCACCTGAGGTCGGGAGTTCGAAACCAGCCCAACCAACATGGAGAAACCCTGTCTCTACTGAAAATACAGAATTAACCGGGCATGGTAGTGCATGCCTGTAATCCCAGCTACTCGGGAGGCTGAGGCAGGAGAATCACTTGAACCAGGAGGTGGAGGTTGCGATGAGCTGAGATCACGTCATTGTGCCCCAGCCTGGGTGACAGAGCCCCAGACTCTGTCTCAAAAAAAAAAAAAAAAAAGAAAAGAAAAAAAGAACGAATGAATGACTTCCTTAACCACTCAAACCAATCTTGAGACAAAAACAAAAGAACTTTTAGTTAATATGATGAAAAGTCTTAGTTAGCATGATGAAAATTTTATGATACAAAGATTATGTGCTCCTAATTCAGGCAGGAGCCTAACTTAGGCTCCTAACTCATGGCTGTATGTTAGAAATAAACTCAAAACTAGACAGTTCTAATCTTCGGTCTTGTAGATACATTTAAAAATCTGGTCTCCATATAATGGTTTTTATAAAGAAGCTGCTTTATATGAATTTATAAGTATCAGTTTATGGGAAGTCTTTCCTGAAAGAAAAAAAATAAGTAAAGCCTTGCCCACAGGCTGAAGGAAATATCATCGGGGTTCTGAATGAAGGATCTGGCAAAGCCCAGAGGAACCCTGGAAACATATGCTGTTCCATTCTAATTAAACAGCATCAAAGCAGGTCTTCATCTTACATCTCAGAGTTTCAGAACTCTTACTTATTTGCCCACATTAGAATGTAAGGTCCATGGAGAGACATTGTCAATCTTATTTATTGATAATATTCCTGGTGCTTAAAATAGGACCTGGCATTATTATAGTAAATGCTCAATAAAACAAGCAACCTCACTTTGTACTAGGCACTTTTAAAGGCAATTTACATGTCTTAACTCATTTAATCCTTTCAACCACCCACTGTGTCGACACTAGTCTTATTCTCATTTTATGGGCATGGAAACAAGTACAGACGGTTTCACTAATGCATCCAACATAATGCACAAGCAAGTAAAGGAAACCGGGATTTCAATCCAGCTTTGCAGGACCCAGAGATTCCTCTGTGACCACTGCATTCTGATGGAATAAATAGAGAAGAGGGCTTGTGGAAAAGATGGGCATTTGAAATAATTTTATATAGAATCTGGACAGAAAAATAACCTCAGTTGTTTTGACTTTCTATAAAATGGAAGAAACAGGGCAGAGAGCACCAATGTTTATCAACAGTATCATCAAAATCACTCCAGGACTCTAATAGCTCTTCCAGTCCTGACAGCAAGCTAAATACTTAATTCCCTAACATCTCTCATTGCATCTAATGGATTCTTAGTCACATGCTGCAGAACAGAAACAACACTGAACCCAGGAACCAGGAGATAATAACTACCATTTAATAAATGTGCGCGTACTCCATGCCAGCCTTGGGAGAGATGCTTTCTATACTACCTTATTTAGTCTTCCCCAAAACTCTATGAGATTGTTATTACTATTGTTATTGACATGTTAATAGACGACCAAGTTTAGGCCAAAGAACTGCCAAGGGACTTACTTAGTCAAAAATCATACCGCTGGTAAAAGGCAGAGGTGGGACTTGAGCTCAAAAATCCCATTAAGAGACAATGATTTGTGAAGTCAGGTAGATATGAGATATTTGTTTCTATGAGATACTTATGAAGGTAAGTGAAGTTAAGGAACGTCATCACAAGGTAGAAAAGGGATTTGAATCCAGGTCTATCTGACTTTACAAACCATGGTCTCTCAACGGGATTTTTTTTTTTTTTTTTTTTTTTGAGATGGAGTTTTGCTCTTGTTGCCCCAGGCTGGAGTGCAAAGGCACAACCTTGGCTCACTGCAACCTCTGCCTCCTGGATTCAAATGATTCTCCTGCCTCAGCCTCCAGAGTAGCTGGGACTACAGGCATGCATCATCATGCCTGGCTATTTTTTTTTTTTTCCAGTAGAGATGAGGTTTCTCCATGTTGGTCAGACTGGTCTCAAACTCCTGATCTCAGGTGATCTGCCCCCTTCAGCCTCCCAAAGTGCTGGGATTATAGGCATGAGTCACAGTGCCCGGCCTCAGTGGAATTTTTGAGCTCAAGTCCCACCTCTGCCTTTTACCAGTAGTGTGATTTTTTGATTAAGTGAGTCCCTTGGCAGTTCTCTGGCCTGAGCTTGGTCATCTATTAGGATGACAATAATAATAACAGTAATTTATTATTCAGCCTATCCAGGCTTTTTCAAGGCTGTTGTAAGAAATATGTATGTAAAATGACCAGGTCATTTCCATTAGAAATTTGTGATGTCTCCCCAACTTAACAACACCCCATTCCACAATATTCTACAAAAGAAAACTAATGCAACTGGAAAAAATCCAAAACTTAAATAAAATATACAATTAAAATGGACTTTTGTTGATTTTCTCTTTGAGCCATTTTGGTTACATTTACTAAAGCCAGACTTAGCCCCATTTTTTTTTTAGGCCCCTATGCTCATCTGGTTGCTATAACAAAATATTATGTATCTTAAACAACAGACATTTATTTCTCACAGTTCTGGAGGCTGGGAAGTCCAAGATCAAGGTGCTGGCAGATTCGCAAATTCAGTTATTCATGTGGGCTATTCCCAACTTGCAGACAATGCCTATTCACTAATGTTCTTATGTGGCTATGGCAGAGAGAGGAAGTGCTAGTATCCATTCCTTTTACTATAAAGACACTAATCCCATCATAGGGGGCGCACTCTCATCTAAAACTAATTGCTTCTAAGGCCTCACCTGCTAATACCATCACATTTAGGGGTTAGGGCTTCAACATATGAATCCAGGTGAGGAATACAAACATTGAGTACCTAACATCACTTTTGCTGATGCTCTGAACTCAGGCCTAATTTGCCTATTTGATAATCCTACACTTGGAGGTGGTGTTATAAACTGAAGTACTACGTAAAGGTAAAGGATGATGTTTGGTTTGGTTGTTAGTATTACTCTACACAGAGTTGATTTTTCTTCCCAACTAGCTCCTAACTGGTCAAGAGCTCCTACAATTGCATCATCCTAGCTCTGTGCTTAAAAATCCCCTGCCCAGGGAAGCTGTCCATGATTCACTAAGACTGGATTAGGCATCCCTCTGGCATGCTCCCATTGTGGTCTATCCTTCTCCCTGTCATAGTGATATGGACAGGTGGCAGGGAAATATTGGGTAGAAGAGGGCAGTTCCCTGGCAAAGGCCCCAGCCTCAAGCCTGAAGACCTGTGGCCCTAAATGAGGACAGGCATTTCTGGTTTTGCACCCAAATAGTTGCCTTTTGGCTCACCACACCACCCCTCCTGCCCCCATACAAACCCTTAGCAGGCACACACACAAGCAGCTGAACATCAAGACCAGCAGACCAGCAACAGTGGAACAATGAGGCAGAGAAAGAGAAGAGGAGGGATGTCTGGACACTGAGGGGAGTTTGGCCAGGGATGGTTGGAGAAGAGCCTAACTCCAGGGGAAGACCACCTTCCCACTCCATCCCCACTTCCAGCTCCCCATCCAT
The DNA here is from genome assembly GCF_000951045.1 of Mandrillus leucophaeus. NCBI lineage: Eukaryota > Metazoa > Chordata > Mammalia > Primates > Cercopithecidae > Mandrillus > Mandrillus leucophaeus. The sequence goes on along the minus strand of NW_012104176.1, from coordinate 2,927,746 downwards.
CTCACTGAGAGCCACCTCTACCACCCAATAAAACCTTGCACTCATCCTTCAAGCCTGCATGTGATCAGATTCTTTCAGGACACTGGGCAAGAGCTCAGGATACAGAAGGCTGTCACACTGGTCCTCTACCATTTCAATAAGGCAGAGGGTCCATTGAACTGATTAACACATAAGCCGTCTGCAGACAGCCAATCTCAAAGAGCTTTGTAACACATGCCCACCTGGGCTTTGGGAGTTGCAAACACCCACCCCTAGTTGCTGCCATGGGGCTGGAGCCCAAAAGCACTCACCTCAGCCTCTGCACCTGCCCATCTGCATGCTCCCACTAGGGGTTTGAGCCGTGGGGCAATCAAGCATGCAAGTCATACCCCTGTAGCAGGTCTTGTGAGGAAAATCAGGGAATTCTCCCATTTCAATAGCATATTCCAACATTTTGGACATAAAAAATGTAGAGTAATAGAAGGAGAGGATGTCCCCTACAAATTCCCTCCCTTGGTTTTACTAAAGAATTGGATCAGATTCAGTATTCTGGAACCCAGTATTTTGGAACCCAGAAAAGGAAAAGAAATTTAAGAACAAAAGCCCCTGCACACATTTCCCCTGTCTTCACCCAGGTGGCCAGCTAGCACTACTGTGATAATGGCCCTCATAGGGAGTTTGTGGACTTCCCCACCAGGGAGTGCATTCATAAAAGGAACTCAGCAGGCAGCGTTTTTTTTTTTTTAACAGCCTATCCGGAATTCATGTGGAAATCAATGAGAGGCAAGTACACCTTAGCATATCTTAATGGCCTGCAATCTCACCCGAAAGCCTAAATGAGCAAAGAAACAATTTAATTTCCAGGGTAAAAGATGAGGCTAAGGTGGAACATACAGGACAAACTCCGGAGATGCCCTAAGACTGAGCAGGACTAAATGGGAGATCTATTGTTTTCAAGTAGTTATGAAAAAAACACAGAAGAGGGAAAATCATTAGCAAGACCCACCAGTGACCCCATCTGATGCTGAGTGCCTGCCAGAGGCTGAATGTTAAAATTCTAGTGAGAGAAAAGGAAAAGATAGAAGGTCATGGTTACATAAGCTCCTTTCCTAGGAGCTTTCCTAATACAGACTGGGGAGGAGAGACAGTGATATAGGGAGACAAAAGGAGCAATATATGGGAACTGGATAATGGGAGCTTCTGGGGTCTTTATCTATTGGCATGGTGCTTCAGTGAGAATGTAAAAGCCTGAGCGTTCCCAGGGAAGGGGACACACAGAAAGGAAGAAAACTAACAAGAGGCATTTTAGGGTTTATAATTATGAGTCTTAGCAACTTACTGTTATTTTTAAAATGATAAATCTAAGAGTTAAAGAGTATAACTCAGTTCTTCAAAAAATATCCCTTTTTCTGTCACTTTCTACTGACTTCTTAATCTCCAGAGTCATCACTTCCTACTTTTTCACTCTTTCTTCCAAAATTTGCTACCTGTATTAGTCAGAGTTCATTAGAGAAACAGAACCAATGGAGATTTATTATGGAAATTGACTCACACAATTACGAAGGCTGATAATTCCATAATATGCCATCTGGGGGTTGGAGGTAGAGGAGTTGGCTGCTGCTGTCATAAACCGTGAAGTTAAAAGGCCTGAGATCCAGGAGTTCTGATGTCCAAGCGTGGCAGGCCAGGTCTCACTAACACAGGCCTATGCAAGAGCTGTTTCAGCACTGACTGAGTGGTTAAATAGTAAAAGCTCTTTTTTTGGTTCCATATGAAATTTAACGTAGTTTTTTTTTCTAATTCAGTGAAGAAAGTCAATGATAGCTTGATGGGGATAGCATTGAATCTATAAACTACTTGAGGCAGTATGGCCATTTTCACATTGATTCTTCCGATTCAAGAGCATGGAATGTTTTTTCATTTGTTTGTGTCCTCTCTTATTTCCTTGAGCAGTGGTTGGTAGTTCTCCTTGAAGAGATCCTTCACATCCCTTGTAATTTGTATTCCTAGGTATTTTATTCTCTTTGTAGCAATTGTGAATGGGAGTTCACTCATGATTTGGCTCTTTGTTTGTCTGTTATTTGTGTATAGGAATGCTTATGATTTTTGCACATTGATTTTGTATCCTGAGACTTTGTTGAAGTTGCTTATCAGCTTAAGGAGATTTGGGGCTGAGACTATGGGGTTTTCTGAATATACAATCATGTCATCTGCAAACAGAGACAATTTGACTTCCTCTCTTCCTATTTGAATACCTTTCTTTCTCTTGCCTGATTACCTGGCCAGAACTTCCAATACTATGTTGAATAGGAATGGTGAGAGAGGGCATTTTTGTCTTGTGCCAGTTTTCAAAGGGAATGCTTCCAGCTTTTGCCCATTCTGTATGATATTGGCTACGGATTTGTCATAAATAGCTCTTATTATTTTGAGATTTGTTCCATCAATACCTAGTTTATTGAGAATTTTTAGCATGAAGGGATGTTGAATTTTGTCAGTGGCCTTTTCTGCATTTATTGAGATAATCTTGTGGTTTTTGTCATTGGTTCTGTTTATATGCTGGATTATGTTTATTGATTTGCGTATGTTGAACCAGCCTTGCATCACGGGGATGAAGCCGACTTGATTGTGGTGGATAAGCTTTTTGATGTGCTGCTGGATTCAGTGTGCCAGTATTTTATTGAGGATTTTCACATCAATGTTCATCAGGGATATTGGCCTGAAATTTTTTGTTTTGTCTCTGCCAGGTTTTGGTATCAGGATGTTGCTGGCCTTATAAAATGAGTTAGGGAGGAGTCCTCTTTTTCTATTGTTTGGAATAGTTTCAGTAGAAATGGTACCAGCTCCTCTTTGTACTTCTGGTAGAATTCGGCTGTGAATCTGTCTGGTCCTGGGCTTTTCTTGGTTGGTAGGCTATTAATTACTACCTCAATTTCAGAACTTGTTATTTGTCTATTCAGGGATTCTACTTCTTCCTGGTTTAGTCTTGGGAGGGTATGTGTCCAGAAATTTATTCATTTGTTTTAGATTTTTCTAGTTTATTTGCATAAAGGTGTTTATAGTATTCTCCGATGGTAGTTTGTAGTTCTGTGGGATCAGTGGTGACATCCCCTTTATCATTTTTTATTGTGTCTCTTTGATTCTTCTCTCTTTTCTTCTTTATTAGTCTGGCTAATGGTCTATCTATTTTGTTAATCTTTTCAAAAAGCCAGCCAATAGAACCAGTGGCCTTACACAAAGGCTGTCATGTAACAAAAGCCCACCAAGAGTTTTGCCCAGGCCTTCCCTGGGCCTTGAAGGATGACAGGATAATGAAGGAATTCTTAACAGGACCTGTTTAGGATTAAACAAGTTTTACTAGGGGTCTGAATAAACTCCCCAGACCTCTACAAACAAGTGTATTGGGAGTCTGAAGGAACTCCCCAAACCTTTATGATTTAGCAGGAGACAAGACAAGGGTAATCACCCCGGCACCTGGACCCACTTAGATTAAGTACATTTACTGAGGCTCCAGAGGAAGGTGTTCAGGACTCAGATCTAAGTTACAGATTAGAAGAAGTTAGACTTACGTCTTTAGATGAATGCACACTTGCACGTAAACATATAGCTTAGAAGGAATGTAAGCTCTAAAAGCTTTGCAATTTTGAGTTGGCCTGGCAGTTTTTTTCAGGCCTTCTCCCTCTACCTGGTTACAGAAATAAACTCCCTTCTTTCCCAGTTCTTCTGCATCTCGTTATTGGGCTGCGAGATTAAGCAGCATGACCCTCGATTTGGTCTGGGAATACAAGGGCTGGAGAAGATGGATGCCACAGCTGAAGGAAGGAGAGAATTCACACTTCTGCTGCCTTTTTTTTCTATTCAGTTCCTCAACAGATTGGATGATTCTCATCTACTTTGGGGAGAGTGATTTTCTTTACAAAGTCTACTGATTCAAAACTCACTCTCTTTTGGAAACATTCTCATAGACACAGCCAAAAATAATATCTCATCAGCTAGCTATCTGGGCATCCCTTAGCCCAGTTGAGTTAACACATAAAACTAACCATCACACCAATTAATTTTAAAATAATATATCTTGTTTGGTATTATTTTAATTTAGTAGCTAGAGATATTATCTAATTTTCTCCTACTAAGGAAGACAAAGGTTTTGTTTGCTCGGTGTCCTCTGTGCTAATCATTGTTGTATCCTTCTCTTTGCCAGAGCAGCAAAATGTATCCCAGTAAGGTTAAACACATCAAGCATTTTATCTGATTTTTCCTTGAAGATCTCTCTCATGGAGCCCTTCTCTTCTGGTTCCCCTTGGCCAGCTGCATGCCAGGCATAATGGCCTTCTTTCCTTTTTCACCACTGTCTACTTTGGGGGCTCCCTGTATTGTGGATATCATGCTTTACTGTTTATTATTTGTATCTGCCTGTTTGTGCAGAGTGAGAGGATGTGTTAATCACACTGCTGATAAAGACATACCTGAGAATAGGTAAATTATAAAGAAAAAGAAGTTTAATGGACTCACAGTTCCATGTGGCTGGGGAGGCCTCACAATCACGGTAGAAGGTGAAAGACATGTCTTACATGGTGGCAGACAAGAGAGAATGAGAACCAAGCAAATGGGGAAACCCCTAATAAAGCCATCAGAGTTTGTGAGACTTATTCACTACCACAAGAACAGTATGTGAAAAACCACCCTCATGATTTAATTATCTTCCACCGGGTCCCTCTCACAATATGTGAGAATTATGGGAGCTAGAATTTAAGATGAGATTTGGGTGGGGACACAACCAAACCATATCAGAGACCATGGGCAATAAATTCATTGAGATCTTGTGTGTCTGAGAATGTAGTCATTCCTCCCTCAGACTTGATTTACAGTTTGGTTGAGAGTATAATTCCAATTAGAATTCATTTTCCCCAGGACTGAGAAACATTTTTGTTGTCTTCTAACTGCCAGTGTTGCTATTGAGAAGCTTGATGCTATTCTAATTCCTGCTCGTATGTGACCTGCTATTTTTTTCCTTGTCTAGTAGTTTTCAAAATTCTTTATTTCATGCTAATGTTCTGCATTTTCCTAATGATAGGTCTTAGTGTGGGTCTTTTTCTTTTATTCTTCTATATAAGAAGTGGGCCCTTTTAATCTGGAAAAGTATGGCCTTCAATTAAAGGAAATTATTTGTTTTCTTCTCTAAAGTATTGATTGGAAAATGTGTTTTAAAATCTAGATTCCATTTGTGATACCTTCATAACCTAATCTCAACATTGAAATTCTATGTATTGGCCCTATGCAATTTGTTAGAGGCCAGTCAATAAATCTTGCTTACATTCAAGGGAAGAAGATTACACAAGCATGTGAGTATGAGGTGGGGGATCAATGGGCTGCCCTTAGTGACTGCTGACCACATCTTGCTTAAAAACAGACAAGAGTCATAGTTTCTTTACTTCATCTGTTTATCATGAGAATAAGCTGTGTTACCTGGTAGCAATATTGTGCCTCAAATCTCATGTAAAGGATTTTCCTGGGGGTCTTTTATAGGAAGAGACCCTTTGTAGGGGGAAATACTTAGTTATTTTTTCTATTTCTATTGTAATCTATGGTACATTTTGGGGAGAATGAAATAAAGAGTCAAAAATGCATGCATAAAATATGGTGAAAATTCTTACAGTTTACATAGTTATGGAAGAGACATTTTCTGTTATTCCCCCAGAACAGTTACAACTATTCTATTAGATGACCTTAGCCTACAAACAGTATTAATAAGAAAAACCACTAATAGGAAAATTAAGGTAAAAATTAGGGTACTTAATCATAATTAATTTGGACAAAATATTCACTTGTCTTCATAATTAAGGTGCATAAGGATAAAAGATGACTTCTCCAAAATGATACAAATCAATGAGTCAAAATTTTCCTTCATTCTACCAACAGAGATGTTAATTTTAAAAGTGATTGCTCAAACTCAATTGCAGTTACCTCATTGCTCAAAGAAAAGCCCTAAAATCCAGAAAATTAAATCTAAGGTGTTGTGTTTGAGGCTGTTTCTATAACTGCATTACTTCCAGTGGAGAGAAAAATCAGGTAAATTATTATGTATTTAACACAATCTGGGTGGTTAATTGAGTTTTTCTCACTTTTGAATTGATTGCTGCAACTATAGCACAACTAGCTTTCTTCTCCGAATTTCCTGTATGACCGACTAATTATTAAAAGTCCCCCAACTCTGGACACAAGGCATTTTGAGACTTTGGATTTAAATGGATAATTGAACAGATTATCTAACCACCAGTTGTGTGTGTGTGTGTATGTGTTTTATAAATGTGCTGCACTTTGTATTAGTCTTCTCACAAAAAGTACTGTAAGTTGGCATTGATTATTACATGCAATATGTGAGCTATTTTGAGCTCAGCTAAAGGTGAGCAAATGTGACATTTATTTGAGTTAGAAATTGGTTGCGCATTATGGGACACTGTCCCTTTCAGTGCCAATAACCCAGTGCCCATGATCAAATTCCACTCACCAAATTTGAAAAAAATTGACCATTCCTGCAAGCAGTTTTATGGTACAAGGGATACTGACCCCACTATTAAATTCAGCTTTCCTTATGTTCTAATGGAGTACCTCATTATTCATTGGTGTATTTTCAAACCAATGCTGAATATTATTCTAAAATACAAATGAGTTAAACATATATATGTGTGTTTTCTTTATCCAGTCTATCATTGATGAGCATTTGGGTTGGTTCCAAGTCTTTGCTATCGTGAATAGTGCTGCAATAAACATACGTGTGCATGCATCTTTATAGTAGAATAATTTATAATCCTTTGGGTATATAATCAGTAATGGAATTGCTAGGTCAAATGGTATTTCTGGTTCTAGATACTTGAGGAATCACCACACTGTCTTCCACAATGGTTGAACTAATTTACACTCCTACCAACAGTGTTATTGGAATACTATGCAGCCATAAAAAAGGATGAGTTCATGTGCTTTGCAGGGACATGGATGAAGCTGGAAACTATCGTTCTCAGCAAACTAACACAGGAACAGAAAACCAAACACCACATGTTCTCACTCATAAGTGGGAGCTGAACAATGAGAATACGTGGACACAGAGAGGGGAACATTACATACCAGGGTCTGTCAGAGGGTGGGGGCTTAGGGGAAGGATAGCCTTAGGAGAAATACCTAATGTAGATGACGGGTTGATGGGTGCAGCAAACCACTATGGCACATGTATACCTATGTAACAAACCTGCACGTTCTGCACATGTATCCCAGAATTTAAAGTATAACAAAAAAGACGTATATGTGTGTGTGTATATATATTTATATGTATATATGTAATTACTTGAATAAAATTTGTATGTTTAAAAAGAAAGACAGTGTCCCAAGTTATATTATGTGTCTACCACCATATAAGTCACAATGAGGGAAAGAAGAGTGGTAGAAATTATAACCCAAAAATTCACCGTTGAAACACAACAAACACAAGAGAATTCCACAGTAATATAAGCAGTTCAATGTCTATTTCCCATATTCATATTCCTTTAGACTGTGAAACCTTGGAAAAACAATTCCTTTGCTATTCTTTGCGTCACCAGTGCCTACCACAGTACCTGGAACTTAGTAAGTGCTCAAAAGATAGTCAATAGATTGATAAATAACTTAATAAGTGAATTGATAAATAAATCTTTAAATGAACCAGATGCAAGGGACAGAGTGCTATGGGAGATAAATGGAGGAAGATAATTCTATAGGCTAGTGAGATGAAGAAACTATGTAAGAGATGGTGGTTACCCAAGCTTTGAAATATTCAAAATATTTTCATCGACTAGAAAGAAGACAGGAATGAAATTAGATGAGTTGTCTTCCTCAGAAAATTACCCTTCACTGTCTTGTCCAAATGGTCTTGAAGTCCTAGTCTTTCATGATTTTGTGATCTAATCAGTTCCTTTATAATAAACACAAAGAATTGGTGTAGTATAATGGTTAAGATCACGGAATTTGGGGCCAGATTGCGTGGACTGGGTTGAAATATTGTCTTTCCATTTTCTAGCTGTATGAGAATAACCACCTTATTTAATTCTCCCTCAATTTTGTCATCTGTATTCTGGAAATACTAACAGAACTTACCAACAGGTTGGTGTAAGCATTAAGTGATGAAGCGTATGAAAAGGCTTACAGCAGCATCTGGCAAACAGTGAGTATTGAACAGTCATTGGCTATTTTTGGCAGAGACAGCCAGCTCTCCACCAAAATCTGGGCACCTCTTTCCATACTACAGTGTCGTGACTACAAATGGTGTACGCAGTGAAAGATAACAGTTTCCAGCCTTTCTGCATCTCGGTGTGGCCAGGTGACTATTTCTCACTATGGAATGTGAGCAGAAGTTATATGGTTCCTTCCAGGACAGGGCATGAAAAAAGCACAAGCGTCTTCTCCAGGCTCTCTTTTGTTTCTTCTCCCAGATGACTGGGCTCAGCCATAACACAAATAATTAAACCATGCAATTCATTAAATAATTAAAATATTCATTACACAATGAGGCCCAGAATTATTTACCACTAATAATTAGTAAAAACACTCTCTACCATATAATTAGGGAAACTTCTGAGTTTTCATCAGGATCACCTTCCATTGGAAATGACCAGTGGAATAAAGCTTAGGTGTCTCCTGGCTTCCCTTTCTTACCGAGCAAGATGGGACACAAATGCCATTTGTGTGCCATTGTGTTTATTTGTGTGCCAGGGTTAGTCTTAAAGTCCACACAACCAGAGAAACACATTTAGTGACGGTCATGGTAAGACAACACGAATCACAGGTCTTTTTCATAAGATGGGGACTTGATTTGAAAATACTATAACTTTACAAAATCTTGGATTTGTTATGACCAAAACACGATATCCTTCAAGCATCCTCCAAGAAAGCTTATCACATTGCCAAGCAATAAAAAAGTCTCCTATGGTTGGTAAGATCTTAAAGAATCCAGGTGTATGCCAGGGCTGCCAGAATAAAGTGTCACAGACCGAGCAACCTAAACAACAGAAATTAATTTTCTCACACTTCTAGAGGATGGAAGTCCAAAACTAAGGTGTTAGCAGAATTGTTTTCTTCTGAGGCCCTCAGCTTGGTTTGGAGATGAGTGTATTCCACCTGTGTCTTCACATGGTCGTCCCTCTGCACAAGTCTCTGTCGTAACCTCCTCTTCCGATAAAGATACTGGTTATATTGGATTAGGACTCACTCTAATGACTTTATTTTAATTTAGTTGATTCTTTAAATACCCTATCTCCAAATACAGTCACATTCGAAGGACAAGGGATTAGGACTTCAACATATGAATTTGGGAGTGGGGAGTGGGAGACCTAGAAATAGCCAAATTCAAAAAATCAACGTACTGCCTCAATCAGTATTATCTCCAAAATTGCTGATATCCTTTCCACTATGTTTTAGACAGTAATGCAGCTAATCATCCTCCAGAGTCAGCTAGGGAACTATCACTATCTCACAATTGTGCCAGTATCTAACTTTATTTTCTAGCTAACATGTCTATTTTTACAATGCCCTTTTAAGCCCCTTTCAGAAATTGTGAATGCAACTGATAACCTCAAAATAGTGATGTTTCTTTGCCAGGGAAAACCTTCGCATAAGTATTCCTGGAACTCACAGAAGTTTCACCTGTTATACTTGACAGCGTTATTTTTTGTTTCTGCCTTAATGAAGGAAGTTGTACATGTCAAGAGGTTTCTTTGCTTTGTTCTGACATCACAGACATCCAAGTGTCCTAGAAGTGTTATCTACTTCCTTCAAAGTGTGTTATTTCATCTGAGTGAGGTTTTGAGTAACAGCCTCTTCAAATGGTTTTGGTTAGGAGAGGGGGCAGAATACCAACATGTCCTCTGCACAGATGTTCTCTGGCTTACGAGAGAATTAGTCTTGAAGGGCTTGCTTGAAGTTTGGGCAGAAGTTGCCTGTTTTATGAGAAAAGTAAATCATATGCTCACGACAGTCTGAAGGGGTGAAGTCCATTTATGTCTTTGCACAGTTGGCAGCTATGTGAGCACTTAAGAATGAGATAAATCATTTAATTGGAAGCCCTGTAGTCACCTTTATGGGTGCTCCTGGCCAACTCTTTATATGTTTGGCCAGCTCACTGCATTGGAAGAGATTAGAGTCAGAAATGGGTGAAAACTTCCCAGTGCTGGAGGAAGCATTTCAGCAGAATGAAGTTGGAAAATGATAAAATCAAGTCAATTTTTTTAGAAGTCTATAAGCACTTGGAAATATAAAATTCTGCTAAAAATTACTTCTGCTAGATGGAAAAAGGGTTCCTATTTTTTTTTCCTGAAAACATAGGTAACAATAATGATGAAATGCCTAAAAAGATATCTTCATTGAGTTGAGGACACAGGAAGTGAAATCATGAATTTAAGCCCCAAAGAATCTCAAAAATATTTAGTCTTTCAAGAGATAAATTGTCCTCCTATAACAAAGAGTATAATGAGAATAAACATTTGGTTTCAGTCAGAGTTTTCAGCACTTATTCCTACAAAAATCAACATCAAAATCAAATGGATATCAAATTTGACCTGCATATTGCTACTTCAACATGCACTCTGTGTCTGAATGTCTCATTAAAATCAAAGTAAATGAAACTGATATTAGCACAATTTAGATCTCTTTCAACTATTTTCCCCAGAAAGTTGGCATAATTTTTGTAAGAAAAAAATGAGAGTGAAAGAATTACAATTCATAAAATTATGATTTCTAATCCTGATCATGAAATAAAATCTCAATCAATTGCTTTTATTGCTCTATAAATTTTGTTTCAGGGAGCGGAACTTGGTCCTAATCAAACGGTCAAGTATGCCCATCTGGACTTCAGAGTAATATGGGCCAGTGGCTGTTACGTGTCTCACATTCCCCCTTTTTGGAACTACAGTGTTTACTGCATTTATCCTACCCCTATGCGGCACTGTATAATGGATGGGTGAAGGGCAGTAAACTTGCTTCTTTAGTTCACTACATTTTTTAAATTAAGAGGAACTGTGACCAAAGAATCAAACCCTGGGAGACTCATCTACAATTGGACCTGATTTAGATTATGAAATCCTTGACCCAGAGCCTTAGACTCATACCCTAATCTTAGTGGACAAGACTTTGGGAAATGTAGGGGAGGGAGAGAGCATATTTTACAAGTGAGAAAATAAAACCAATTTGTGGCCAGAGGGCAGAATATAGTGATTTTCTCAAACATGGCAAAATTTGTTGACCTTCCCATATAGAGAGGAGCAATGCCTGCTTCTTTCAGGACATTCACTCTGGAGGTAGCCAGCTACTGTATAAGATGCCAGGTACCCTGAGACTACCTATAAAGGCCAAAGGTAGGCATTCTGTAGCACAGGACAGCTGAGTCACCAGCCAATGGCCAAGAACAATCACTAGTTAGGTGAGCTATCTTGGAAGTCCAGTCTTATTAAACATTTCAATGTCTGACATATAACTTCAACCACATAAAAAAAAAACTCCAAGTAAAAACAGACCAGCTGAGTCTTTCCCAAATTCCTGACTCACAAAATCATGCATAAAATAAAATGATTAGTTTAAGCCACTTAGCTTTAAGGTAATTTTAAACAAAGTATTAGTAACTTTAACAGCAAACCACAGAAATTTGGCAAATTTGAAAAGAAAGATAAATTTATTGGAGCAATGAATGTGGTTCATAGTGTCAAATGCACACGTTAGGGTGTGTTCTTGGATGCAGGTATCAGAAACTACTCAGCAGTCTCATCTGAGTCCTTCAACTGGAGTGAATGATTACCAAAAAATAAATTTTGTTATTATTTTTGCCTCCCCAAACTCAAAGTTTAAAGTCTTCAGTTGGCCTAGCTTTTGGCCATTGTCAACCATTTGGACAGGGAAAGGCACAGTATTTTGATTTGTAATCCCAAAGTTGCAGTTACCTATTGCCATTATAATGCTGTATACAGCAATAAGTAGTAATAACTTAGTACTGCGTTACTGCTCATGGTCAGCTAGGGAGCTCTGCTAATCTTAGTTGAAATTGCTCGTGTATCTAGGAGTCAGATGGTGTTGTGTGATCTCTGATGACCTCAGCTTTTTGTGTCACTGCTTCATGTGTCCCTCATCTTGCATCAGACTGGCCCAGCCATGTTCTCACAGTGAAAACAGAGGCACAAGACAAAGGGAGGAAATTCCCACGGTCTCTTGAGACTAAGACCCAGAACTGGCACACCTTCACCCCTACTACATTCTTGAGGGCAAACTCAGAATCAAAGGATAGGGAAAATATACTCAATTGCTTCTTTATGTGTATCCGTTAAGTCACAATTGAAAGGCATGGATACAGAGAAAGGTAAAATGCTGAGGTCATCAACACCATCTCCCACCTTCACCAAGGCTGCGTGTACTGGGGGAAAGAACTTGTCAATGGGAATTGAAATTACCAAAAAGGAGATATAAGTTAATTTTGAGAAGCCAATTATAACTCTAAAGTAAATTTACAAAAACATTTTGCAAATGTGTAAGTGTATTTAGGTATTTCTTTTTTTAGTAAGAAGTATGTAGTTTTCATCGCATTCTTATCTCAGTTCTAGACTTGGAAAATTGCCTTTCATCATGGCTCCAATTCTGGTGGCTTCAAATCAGAAGTCTGCATGTGAAGACCAGTGCCATGGCTGTGCTTATTGATGGAAAATAGCAGCCATGAAGGAACACTAGCTGCAATTGAGTCTAGAAAATACACAGTTCTTCTTTTACCTTTCCAGCCTCTGGGTAGACCAACGTACACAACCCACCATTGTTATCATCCTGATTATATCAGGTTTTCCCAAGGGAAGCAGGGTGCGGTAGAGCCTTATATGCCTGAGGGTGGAGGTTGTGGAAGCTATAAAGGCAAGGGGAAGGTACAATTTTCTAAGAGAATAGGACGGCTTTCTGTAGATCCCACATGGCAAGAAAAACATCACCACCACCTCAGAAAAAAGAGTAGAACACACATTTGGGTCTCACTTCATCTCTGAGTAACATTAAGCATATTTAACCTCACCAAAATACTGGTACTATCCTCAAAGATGTTGGTGAAAAATTAACGAGATGATGGATAGGAAAGCAATTTTTGCAATAATAAAAATGCTACTGAATTCCATTAAGGATCTGAATTTCCAGAGGCAGAGAGTATGTCCAGTTCTGTTATTTCCATGCATGGTGCCTGGCCTAGAATTATATGTCAACACATGTTTGCAGATCATGCCAACCAGAAGGCACAATTCTAATGTGAATTAAAATGTTTAGAAATCTGAGAATTGAGGAAGAGGAGGAAAGGGGAAAAAAATATTCCTTTCCAAAAGTCGTAACAAAGGAGAGACCTACTTGGCTTCCATGGAAAACTAGACTTCATCTTAACTACAGGAATATTTCTAGGGATTCAGTAGCCCTTCCAATGAAGAGTTCTAAAAAATCAGAATATTATTGGCTTTTAAATTTCAGTCACTATTCAAATACTTAAGATTCTTATTCTTTGTCTATGCATTCACTTATTTCATAAGTTTCTGAACCTCATCATCATAAATGACAACTACAATACCTTTAGAATTAACAAGGCAGTTATATTGTCAGTGGATTCATTTGCTGTTTTAAAAGCTGTTATTTTATCTGCATCTGAAAGATACCAAAGAATACCCATAAGAGGCAAGGCAATTTTCCTATTGTTATATATTTTTTCTAGGCTCAGACAATGTTCCAGATACAGGGTAGTAAATGGAATGAAGCAAACACTTGCTGAACCACTACTATTTCAGGGACTCTCCTGAGTATTGTACATAAGTTATCCTCATCAACAGGCCTGGATAAAGCCACACTATCACAGTTACAGTTGTCATCCATTCTCTCTGAACTGCAAGGTTCTCCTCTCTAAAAAATCAAAAGCTCCTGAACCATTCCATAGTGCTACTAAGATGATGCGTACAAAGGTAAAATGTAAAATGTGTAAAGCACTTAGCAAATTAAGTGATCTTTAGAGTTTTAATTTCTGAAATAGCCTATTGAAATGATAAGACATAAATATTTTTAAAATACAGATTTTAATTTCTGAAAATGACTTTCAGTTTAATGATTTTTCAAAAATTTAACATGGGAAATACTAAGGACATGACAGAAGATTACAAAAGAAAAGCAAATTAGTATGATAAGTATAAAATAAAGAATTAGAAACATTTCTAGAATATACACTTGAAGTAAGTCCAAGGCTCATCCTACCAATGTGTTTTAAAATTAACAACAGTTTCTAACAGTATCTTTAGAAGGATATTTAGATATTTTAGATATTTAGATATTTAGATATTTTAGATATCTAGAGATATCTTAGACATCTAGAGAAGATAATCAAATTACATGCATTATAAACTTCAGACTTGCAGGCAACAAAATCAAATCTGGATTGTCTATAAAAATTACAAATTATAGAGTTGAATTTAGAATTACCAATGTTTTGACACTAGTGTCTCCTTTAAAAAAGACCATATACACAGCAAATGATTTTGCAAAATACGACTGGTCAAATTCCAAAGGACAGACTCCATATTGGTTATATTCAACAAATATTTCTAGGTTATGATGCTTATAAAAAAAAAAAAAAAAACATGACTTGCATTGTCCAAGGTGCGTGCTATTTCAGATGCAAAAGCAATGACTTTAAATTGGAAGAGAAACAGAAAAAGCAGCTTGCTTATGGTAGCTCTAATAAATGGTGGTGGGAAAACAAATAACTACTTCAGTAAAAACTTCCAACCATCATCTAGAATATCATCTGGAAAAAAGAAGAAAGCTGAACTTGAGAATGAGTGTTACTAAAGGGTTACTGCTTCACTTCTATTTTGATTTTATTTTTCATAATTTATAATTCCACATGATTTGCCAATTTTTATTCTCTCAACCTCTTCCTTGATTCATTCCATCATCTGAGATTTTTCTCTTCTTAGAATGTTTGTGAAGTAGAATGTATTCCTCATAGGTCTCCCTTTTCCATAGCAGAAAGAAAGGAATCTACTGCCACAAGGAGAATACAAATAAACATGGAGATAAACCTTCAAAACAAAACCCAGTTCTCAATAAAAACAGTCTCTGTTCTCCAAGACCTGACTCCATGCTGACTACCCAAAACCCCACATAATTCTTTTCTTTCCTTAATTTCTGAGGCAAAAAGTCACCAACTTCATTCTTATTTCAGCCCAACACCTCTGTGAGGAAGTTGACTAATGATGTGTTTGTTTGACCTCAACTCAATCCTCATCCCTTCCCTGCTCTGAATACCATAGGTGGTGATCCCTGGGGACCATGTTTTGAGTCTCTTTGCCAACTGCGTTTGGGTGGGAACCACGGGAGACTGATGGGCAGGAGGAAGAGAAAGCCCACGTATCTTTCCTCTATCTTTTTGCTTTAGGCATTGATAGGGTTCGGCTTGGTGTCTCCAACCAAACGTCAGGTCGAATTGTAATCCCCATGTGTCCGGGTGGGGGCCTGGTGGGAGCTCATTGAATCATGGGAGCCGACTTCCCCTTTGCTGTTCTTGTGATAGTGAGTGGATTCTCATGAGATCTGATGGTTTACAAGTGTGTGGCACCTCCTGCTTGGCTCTCTCTCTCCTGCTCTGCCATGGGAAGATGTGCCTTGCTTCTCCTTTGCCTTCGCCATGATGGTAAGTTTCCTGAGGTCTTCCAGTCATGCTTCCTGTTAAGCGTGTGAAATTGTGAGTCAATTAAACCTCCTTTTTTTCATAAATTACACAGTCTCAGGTAGTTCTTTATAGCAGTGTGAAAACAAACTAATATGGGCATCATCTCCACAGAGGTCCCCTCAGCTCTCTGGCCCCAGCTCCAGTTCCTGCTAAGAGGCTAAACATGGTTCCTACTTCTACTGGTAGCCCCAGCTCCTCTCTTAGTCCCTCCAGCCTGAGGGTTGATAGCAGCTTCCCACAACTGCAAGTCCTTCACTTTTATAAGTATCTGTAATTGATTCCTTTTATAATTACTTAGCACGGATTCTTCTGGCAGGCAGAATATTCCCTGATAAGGAAGGGTATGGTGATGATTCTGTCTTCATGAAAAGACTCAAAAAGGATTATTAAACTACTTATTAACATTTTTTGTATCTCTGCTTCTGGTGTGAGAATCATTGTAATTATCAGCAAAACCCTAAGAAAGTCAGTTCAATGAAGGTGTTACTTCCAGGAAGATCAGAAGATCCATTCCTGAAGGTTTGAACTTCCCACTGGGCAGTATTAGTATCAAAGAATGACTTAGTTAGCCATAGTCTCCAAAAGCACCTTGCTCTGCAATAAGTACAATTTAATTACTTTTTTTTTTCCTTTTTTTTTTTTTTTTTCTTTTGAGATGGAGTCTTGCTTTGTCACCCAGGCTGGAGTGCAGTGGTATGATCTCGGCTCACTGTAACCTCTGCCTCCGGGTTCAAGCAATTCTCTTGTCTCAGCCTCCCGAGTAACTGGGACTACAGGCACATGCCACCACACCCAGCTGATTTTTTGTATTTTAGTATAGATGCGGTTTCACCATGTTGCCCAGGCTGGTCTCCAATTCCTGAGCTCAGGCAATCTGCCAGCCTTGGCCTCCCAAAATGCTAGGATTACAGGCATGAGCCACCATGCCCAGCCTTCACAATTTAATTATCTTAATTTCATATAAAGTGATATGCAAAAGTAGTTTCAAGCTTTGCTTCACCCTCATGGTTAGCATGGAAGAGTACTGTCTCTAAATTATTCCTATATAGCAGTTTTAGAGAAACCAACACATTTGAATGATGAGCAAGGTGGGTAACTACTTAGGGAACTTTGATTTATCATTTTTCAAAAATTTGTTTCTTTTGGAGCTTCCCTATCATAGTCAATAGCAATTAAATTATATTACTTCCTCAGTTCCAAATTCCCAGTGTCATCCTTAACACTTTCTTTCTATCACGCCCTATATCTAATCCATCATAAGTCCCATAAATAAGACTTCTTACCACCCCAACATAGTTTAATTCATCTTCATCTGCTGCCTGGTCAATTGCAGTAGACTCCTGATGATTGTTATGCTTCTATTCTGAACCTTCTGCAATCTATTTTCAACACAGCAGCTATAGAGGACATTAGCAATTTTATTATCTTATTCTTCTGACTAATACCACCAAGTAGCTCCCAATGTTCTCAGGAAAAACTCAAAGACTTTATTATAAGATTCATAATACTCTACATAATCTGGCCTCCTCTTCTTTCTGACCTTCTCTGCTACCTCTTCCCTCTTTCTAATTCCATTACAGTAGCATGGGTATCTTTATTGATTCTCAAACTTTCAAGCAAGTGCCTGTCCCCTATAATTGTCATGAGAACACTTCCTCAAATTAATAAAAAGATAAAGATGGAAAACTGGGATTATTCATTAGAACATTGAAGTTGTATAGAAGAAACTTCCAAAAGTTTTCTATCCAAGCTTTACCTTCTCTCCTGTAGTCAGGATGCTGGAACTCCATCTTGGTCCCTCAAAATTTTATCTTCTACTCAGCTTTTACGAGTCATTCAGCTTGAGTATGACTCCCTGTCTGTCTGCTTGTCTTAATTCCAGCTTGTCCCTGATATGCTGTCTTTTAACTTCACTCTGATGCATAATTTTTGTCCTGAGGGCAGGTTACATTCCATCCCCATACTCAATTCCAGCTCTTCAAATAACAGGGCCATAAATGATAGTCTGGGCCCTCACTTTTTAAACAGAGGTAAAAATAAGAATGAAAATCATGCCATTGAATATACAAATTTAATTACGACAGAAGAATTTCAAGAGATACCTGAATTATATCTGTATTGTAGGGCTATTTTGTGCAATATCTAAGGAGATTGCTTGTGTTAAACCCCATGGAGAAACAGAATTATATGTCCCTAATTAAAATATTTAAAGAGCTTTATAAAAAACATTACCTAAAATCACTGGAACAGAATAACATTGTAAACCCTCCAGACTGAAAGAAAAGGTAGCAAAAGGAGGAAAGTCATCATAACACAGAAATATTTATTATCTGTCAGACACAGGTACTTAACAGAGAGGAAAAAGAATGTTTCTTTGTAAAAACTAATTAATAGGAAAGAAGCACACGGAAGACCAGGGGAGGTTTTCACATCCTCCTCCCCTAGACAATAAGCAATGAGGCCAAAACAGTGTATGTACCTCCAGGATTTTTCTTTCTCTCTCTGTGGTAGAACCTGTGGTGGTTCTTAATGAATTGAGGAAACTTGTATGTTTCCCTTCTTATTCAAGAAGGAAATACCCCTGAATATAAAGCATTTAACACAATCTCAGAAAAGAAAGCAGAGCTAAGCTTTGTCACAAAGATAGCACAAGGACCCCGTTAGATCCCCCACTCCCTCCAGCTTTTTCAGACACTGTATTTCTATATGCAGAGCACTATATTTCAGAGAAGGTTAAGACAGTCAGATAAGGATAAAGGAAGTCAAGAAAAACTCAGTCTACTATGTATTAGAACAGATAGAAGCCTGAATAGAGTCTTCTTGTTTAGCATAAGTAGGTAGAGGGAGAAAGGGAGGGAGGGAGACAGACAGGAAGGGAGGAGGGAGAAAAAGGTAGGGATGAATAAAGGAATAAATGGAGAGAAGAGAGGGAGAAACTGAATAAAAGAAAAGAAATAATGAAAAAAGACTGAGTATGGCACACACATTAAAGATTTAAAAGTTCTAACTTTTTTGTGCCTGGAACCTTTGGAAGTCTATGGGCCCTTTTTTTTAGGAAAATATTTTCAAGTGCATAAAATAGCATTCATAATATTGTAAAGAAAACCAATGATATTGAAAGTAGAGTTATCAAAAGATTAAAACAATAAATCTGGGATACCAGAATATATATGCTTCTCTATTAGTCCATTAAAGAACAACATAAAACGGTGTATTAGTTGTATCTCACACTGCTATAAAGAAATACCCAAGAATGTGTAATTTACAAAGGAAAGAGGTTTAACTGACTCACAGAGCCTCATTGCTGAGGAGGCCTCAGGAAACTTACAATCATGGCAGAAGCAGAAACAGAAGCCTTTTTCACAAGGCGGCAGGGAGAGAGTGTGAGCATGTGAAGGAACTGTCAAACACTTATAAAGTCATCAGATCTCATGAGAACTCACTTACCATTAGGAGAACAGCATGAGAGAACCACCCACATGATCCAACTATCTCCCTCAGGTCCCTCCCTTGACACGTGAGGATTATGAGGATTACCATTCGAGATGAGATTTGGGTGGGAACACGGAGTCAAACCATATCAAATGGTAGATACGATAACTGTTATAGTTCAAAGTAGCAAGGAACATAAAAACATTTCAATATATCAGCTAATATTATAATGTAGTGTGAAAGTCTTTGTGATTTCTATTTGTGACAAGGTCACAGGTACTGCTAGTACTACTGAAGTATGTTGCCTAAATTCTTAATTAGAAGACCTGTTACATTTCAGTTAGAGATTGATGAACTTAAAGATGTAGTTTTTTCTATCCAGGTCCCTATAACCTGAGAATTATATTCAAGATAATGCAAATGGAGGCTTTTAATCAAAGAGTTTTTAAAAATATTACTGTATCCATTAAAATGTTCGATATTCAAAAACTTTTCATTAAAAGAAAAGAAAATACTGCTCTGCAACACAGGTCGGTTACCTTGAGGAGTGCCACTATAAGACTAAGTCCTGGATTTCATTACATGGCAGTTTAGATTGCTGATGCTTTGGGTGATCTTTGTTTTGTTATGGTTTGCTTGCTATAATCTTTAGAATGGGGACAAGACATCTACCTCACAAGGATTCTTATTGTTGCTTCTGGCACATACAAGTGAATCTCAAGAAAAGTTCATTTGTTTCGTTTTGTATTTCTGGTATACCTGAACACCAAGGAGGCCTCTGGACCAGCCAATTTTGCAACAAAATCTATACCCTTAGTCACAAAGGATGAAAATATGAGACTTGATTGAAGCAAATTCATCTGCAGGACTAAAAAATTTTTAAAACATAAGGCTTTAGCAATTTCAGATAGCACTGGACATTTACTTCCTAAATGCTGACATTTTATCTTTTTGGATAAGTGAATTTTTATAGGGTTTAAGTTTTTTTTTAATTATTATACTTTAAGTTCTGGGGTACATGTACAGAATATGCAGGCTTGTTACATAGGTATACATATGCCATGGTGATTTGTTGCACCCATCAGCCCATCTTTGAAACCAATGAGAACAAAGACACAACGTACCAGAATCTCTGGGACACATTTAAAGCAGTGTGTAGAGGAAAATTTATGGCACTAAATGCCCACAAGAGAAATCAGGAAAGATTTAAAATAGACACCTTTACATCACAATTAAAAGAACTAGAGAACCAAGAGCAAACCAATTCAAAAGCTAGCAGAAAACAAGAATTAACTAAGATCAGAGCAGAACTGAAGGAGACAGAGACACGAAAAACCCTTCAAAAATCAATGAATCCAGGAGCTGATTTTTTGGAAAAGATCAACAAAATAGACCGCTAGCCAGACCAATAAAGATGAAAAGGGAGAAAAATCAAATAGATGCAATAAAAAATGATAAAGGGGATACCACCACCGATCCCACAGAAATACAAACTACCATCAGAGAATACTATAAACACCTCTATGGAAATAAACTAGCAAATCTAGAAGAAATGGATAAATTCCTGGACACATACCCTCCCAAGACTAAACCAGGAAGAAGTTGAATTCCTGAATAGTTCAATAACAAGTTCTGAAATTGAGGCAGTAATTAATAGCCTACCAACGAAAAATAGTCCAAGACCAGACGGATTCACAGCCGAATTCTACCAGAGGTACAAAGAGGAGCTGGTACCATTCCTTCCGAAACTATTCCAAACAATAGGAAAATAGGGACTCCTTCCTAACTCATTTTATGAGACCAGAATCATCCTGATAACTTTTTTTTTAATAGAAAATTATGTTTAGATTTTGAATACAAATTACTTATATCCAAAGAGATCTTTAAAATGCTGACAGAAACACTTAAATTCTAAAGCTGAATGAGTTCCAGTATTCATTAAAATAATGGTAGGAGGAAAGGTGCTGAAAGGACTGCTTTCTTGTGTCTGGAACTCTGTACAAGCCTTTTAAAGTTAGGAATGGGGGATAAACCCAAGGGCTTAAGAATAATTCTCCATTTGGCAAGAGAATTTCCTTGAGGTAGGAGACAGTAGCCTGGAGTATATTAATGGATTTATGAAAGTAGTTACATCATTGTGATTTGGGAAATGATTTT
This sequence comes from Mandrillus leucophaeus, assembly GCF_000951045.1. Taxonomy (NCBI): domain Eukaryota; kingdom Metazoa; phylum Chordata; class Mammalia; order Primates; family Cercopithecidae; genus Mandrillus; species Mandrillus leucophaeus. Next base: position 2,906,436 of record NW_012104176.1, on the reverse strand, counting down.
AAAGCTTAGCAAAATGTAAAATTAAGTTTTGATTTTCTTGCCCCAGGTTCCTCTTTAAGTCTCTATCCTACCATTTAAAAAAATTATCTGTGCTTTCCTTTTGCTGGAAGCAAGTTGCTCCTCTTTCCAAATATTTGTTCTTTGTTCATTCACATTTAAATTTATTCTTCCAAATATTTATCGAGTCTCTCTCATGTGTCAGACACCATAATAGGAACTTGGAATACAAAGTGGAATAGAAGATGGTCATTTCTGTCAATGGGCTTAATGGGGCAGATGGTGCACATCAAAAATAATGGCAATAGAGCAAAGTAGCGCTGCTATAGAAATAGTGAGCATACAGGCCGGAGCATCAGTCTATGGAGAAAGCACAAGGCTCTGCTTGAGAGGTCAGGGAAATTCCTGCCGGAGGGGAATATGCTTAAGATGATACATGACTGATTAGTAGCATTTCACCAGGCACAAAGATGGGAGGGGAAATGGCCTGGGCCAAGTTAAAGAGGCATGACACAGTGGGGTCTTTAAGGCCTTGTAATGGATTCAGGAGGGCTGGTGCAGAGCAGCTATCAGGTGCTGCTGAAGAAGGACTTGCTGACTGGAGAAGAGGTGGATGCTGGGGCCATGTGCACACAACTGAGAAGTTCTCGCTGGAAACACTGTGCATGACAGAGTTCAATCCTTGACTTTGTGGATAGAAGGCCATTGATGCAGTCATTCTATAAGATAGGTCATTACTTCAAACTTCAGAAAATAATCCCAACATTATGCCCAAATCAGTGCAACAAGTAATGCAGGACTGAAAGGGAACCAGTGCCGCCCAGGGTAACATGGTTTTTAAGAGCTTGTGCTCTAGATTCTGAGGGAGGAGGGTTCAAGGACTGGCTGTTAGCAGCCCTGTGGCCCTAAGAATTTACTTAGTGGTTCTGATCCTCAATTTCCTCAGCTGTAAAATGAGGATGGTAATAACAGTGCCAACCTCATAAGAAATCTTGGAAGGCCTCATAAGAAATGCTTAGCACAGCACCTGGCAGAGACAGAAACACTCAATAAACACTAGTGATTATTTTCATTGTCTGTCAAGAAATTGCAAATCACTCAAGGAAAAGCAGAATTCAAGAAAGCCATATTACAAGCTGGCACTACATATATGATACTTGGTATTAATCATGTTTTTGAAGCTATCAATTAAGAAAACCTAGATATGGGATCTGGGTTTTCCATCTCTCGTGTGCTCTCTCTCTCTCTCTCTCTCACACACACACACACACACACACACACACACTCACACTCCAAACTACTGAGTTGTAAAATGAAGTCCACACCAGTGTGAACTGGATTAATAAAATGCTTATTTTCATAAATTTTCACACATTTGTGTTAACATTTTATTAAATATCTTCTTCAGTATTTCTGTTAAAATGAAATGAAAAGGGTGCTATAATGGTTTAGATTTTTGAAATATTTAGTAGCTTTAGTTCATCAAGTTCACTTCAGTGTATTTAATTGACACAATTTTATTTTCCTCTCCTTACATAAAACATCCAAGAAATGCATTACCCAAAGTAATTTCATTACTGGAAGAATATTCATTAAAATGTTTATGAAGTCCTGTGCTTTGATGTAATTTGAACATTGCTCAAAAGCTTTCAGAGCTAAAGATCCTCCAATTCCAAAGCAGTAAACACTGTAAAACCCATTCCCCACCTTTGCTTCTAAAAGATCAGTTATGCTTTTCCACAGAGAGGTCTGTTGTAACTCCCAACAAAATTTCAGATGCAGGTGAATTGGAACGAATTCCCTGAGAACCCACTCCCAACATTGGCTTCTTGAGGAAAGCTGCATCTCTCCCCTACTCCTTCCTGTCTCCTTAATTCTAGCCTATAAGATAGAGTTGGAAGAATTTTTACAAACCTCTTTCAACAAAATGAGGTGAAATTAGGGTGCAGCCGGGTAAGGTGACTCTCCGAAAACATGCGACTTCAGAATGGCCAGGACAAATCCCAGACACCTGCTCTCTGCACTGTATATCCCTATATCACCAACATCTTCTTTCTGCCAGTGAAGCAAAAGCACATCTACTTTTATTTCCTTTCATACCACATGTTTATAGACAAACACTAAAGAGCAGGGCTCTTTCTCCCAAGAACAAAATGATGCCTTACATTGCCATCAAAAAAAATTGAGGAGGCAGACGATGTCGTTATAACCTATCACAGGTGGCCAGCATTCAGGGAAAGGATTAAAGAGTGGTTGAGAGCCCAGGCTCCACAACCTATTAATCAACTCCAATTCCTGAACCGCCTTCTTTTTCTTAAAGGAGAATGATACTACTTTCCTGATAGGAGTGCTGTAAGGTTTTAACACAATATTCGATGTAAACCCCTTATCCCAAGGGCTGACATGAACATCATCAACTGTAGCAAATGAATGGTTGCTGATGGTAGTGATTCTAGTAGTGGTGGTAGAGAAGTTATTGAGGCCACAGAACAGTAATGGAAGAAATGGAGGCTGTTGGAGTAATCATAGTAGTGACAGTGGTGGCAGTCATAGAGGCAGTAATGATATTGTTATTGTCAGTCATGACAGTATTGTTAACACAGTGATTATGGCTCATGCCTGTAATCCCAGCACATTGGGAGGCCAAGGTGGGCGAATCACAAGGTCAGGAGATCAAGACCATCCTGGCTAACATAGTGAAACTCTATCTCTACTAAAAATGCAAAAAATTAGCCAGGCATGGCGGCAGGCGCCTGTAGTCCCAGCTACTCGGGGAGGCTGAGGCAGGGAAATGGCGTGAACCTGGGAGGCGGAGCTTGCAGTGAGCCGAGATCGTGCCACTGCACTCCAGCCTGGGTGACAGAGCGAGACTTCATCTCAAAAATAAATGAATGAATAAAAATAAAAAAATAATTATTCCTTACTCAACTTAACTTTACTCACTGTCTCTCCTCTTTTAATTAATGTAATTTCTCTCAAGACTTCTATCTTCTCCCCTCCAGTTCACCTGACTATGGATTCAGTCCAGTCCATTCTGTTCTAGGGGTATTTAATCTCGTTTTCTCCGTCAAAAGCAAACTCATAAAACCAGAACAATCAAATGCTCAGGTTTGCCATCTTTGGCCAAGGGACTCATCCAGACAGGATGAAGTAGGTGGAAGTTGTTTGAAGCCCAGATGACCTCCAATTATGCAAAGGCATATGTGTGAAAGAGAAGCACCCAACCATTTTAAGGAAAAGAGGAGAATAGCAACCTGGGTGTATTAGTCTGTCTTCACACTGCTATAAATACCTGAGACTGGGTAATTTGTAAAGGGAAGAGATTTAATTGACTCACAGTTCCTCATGGCTAGGGAGAGGCCTCAGGAAATTTACAATCATGGTGGAAGACAAAGGAGAAGCAGATAGCTTCTTTATAAGGTGGCTGGAAAGACAGAGAATTAGAAGGGTGAAGAACCCCTTATAAAATCATCAGATCTCATGAGAACTCACTATTGTGAGAACAGCATGGGAAAAACTGCCCCCATGATCCAATCACCTCCCACCAACACCCTCCCTCAACACATGGGGATTATGAAGATTACAATTCGACCTGAGATTTGGGTTGGGACACAGCCAGACTATACCATGCGACTAGAGAAAAGCCTGAACCACCTCAGGCTAGTTGCTATGAAGCAGTTTTTATGAACAGAAGTTGACAGTCGGTTCTGTCAACTTGTATTTGTACATGAATCAGCCCTTCAGGTTAGGAAGTGAAGTGGACATCTCTGCTGCATTTGACACATGAATGACTCCATCCTTGAATGTCATTCTTTGGTCTCCCATGGCATTCTCTCCTCTCATCTCCCTCCTGCCCCACACGCTTTCTTAGACTCCTTCTTTATGGTTCTTGTTCTCTGCTCATCCACTAAATAAATGTTGAAGCTTGAGAGAGTTTTTTTCTCTACTTCCTCTTTCACCAATTCTTCGCCCTAGTTGATCATTTCAAAGCTTTAAATTCTTATTATAGAAGACTCTAAAATCTCAATATTTAACCCCAAACCCCATTAAAATTCCAGACTAGCAGATACAGCTGTCCCATGTACACACCTGGCACCTCTGATCTGGATTAGATGGTCTGTTGACAAACAATACACAAGCGACCTCTATCCTTGCATCTATGCAATGGTGTAAATACCCATAGAAAATGATCCTTAAATAATGAACTTTATATTACACAAATGAATTGTAGAAAAACATATTATCTCTAGATAGGTGATATATACTTATAAAGCACACTGTTAAGAATTAACTGTGCAGCCAGACTGCTTATCTCTGCCCAGCTCTTCCACCATCCTTGAGACTGCAAGCAATTCTCTGAAACCATCTGTGCCTCAGTTTTCTCATCCATAAAATGGTGATAATTATTGTTTTCTCATGGAATTGTTGTGAATATTAAATGAATTAATGTATATAAAGTTCTTAAAATCAATGTATATAAACTTCCCAGCATCTAGTAATCATTGCTACTTATTATTATTATTTCTCTCTCTCTCTCTCTCTCTCTCAAACTATTATAACTTTCCCTTGGTAAGGAGAAGTCTTTGACCATCATTTTATTCTTTGGTAATTAGGTCAGAAACAGGCCTCATGTTTGAAGTCATCAGAGAAATCATAGTGATATGGTTTGGCTTATGTGTCCCCCAAATCTCACCTTAAATTGTAATAATCCCCACATGTTGTAGGAAGGACCCAGTGGAAGGTAATTGAATCATGGGGGTGGGCTTTTCCCCATACCATTTTCATAATAGTGAATAAGTCTCATGAGATCTGATGGTTTTATAAAGGGGAGATCCCCTGCACAAGGCCTCTTGCCTGCTGCCATATAAGACATGCCTTTGCTTCTTCTTTGCCTTCTGCCATGATTGTGAGGCCTCCCCAGCCACGTGGAACTGTGAGTCTGTTAGATCTCCTTTTTTGAAATAAATCACCCAGTCTGGGGTAGGTCTTTAATAGCAGTGTGAGAACAAACTAATACACATAGCAATACGGTTCGGATGTTGGTTGCCTCCAAATCTCATGTTGAAATGTAATCTTCAATGTTGGAGGTAAGGCCTGGCAGGAGGTGTTTGGGTCATGAGGATGGCTCCCTCACAAATGTTTTGGTGCCCTCCTAATGGTAATGAGTGAGTTCTCGCTGTTAGTTTGTGCAAGAGCTGGTTGTTTAAAGGAGACTGGCACTTCCTCCTCTCTCTCTTGCTTCCTCTCTCATCATGTAACTTGCCTGCTCCATCTTGATCTCCCACCATGACTAAAAGTTTCCTGGGCCACACCAGAAGCCAAGCAGATGCTGGTGTCATACTTGCACAGCCTGAAGAACCATGAGCCAAATTAACCTCTTTTTGTCATAAATTACCCAGCCACAAGTATTCCTTTATAGCAACAAAAACAAACTCATACACATAGTCATCATAGTAATAGTGAATGACTGAATGAATGATCATATAAAGAACACCCTAAGAGAACCAGGAGGCTGACAGAGAATCAGAGAAAGGGGAGAGGGAGAAGAAAAAACAAGATTTGGTGAAGAAAAACAGGTTTTATAGGCCAAAACTTTCTGACAGGAAGATAATATGGATGACAAATTACTAGAAGGGAATCTTGCTTCAGCATTTTCGTGGCTGGCGGCATTGTTCTTGATGAGAAATTTCCTTTTGCATTTTCATCTCCAGAGAAATTACAGCCAGCCCTCATGAATCAGCCTCAAAGTCAGGCTGAACTCTGGGCGCTGCTGTTGCTGAAGAGTTGAGGCCTGCCTTTCCCGCTGCCTGGAGAGAGTGTGGCCTCCTCCTCACAGCGCTGTCCTCCTGGCCTCAGAAGAACCCCTGAGCCTTCCGCTTGTCAGAGAACCCTCAGGGGTCCCTGCCTGAGGTCAGACCGAGCAACTGAGAGAAAGGAAGCTTTTGACACATAATCCCTTCACCTCCTAAAATGGAAATTGCAGAGTGATTGTGAGGGCAAATGAGATAATTCCTGTGGAAGCGTTCTGCATGCTTTGCAAGGAAGTTCTCATTTTGTGAGACCTTGTGTTTGCTTCTTGTTAAAGAATTTTCTTTTCAAAGTTCTTTTCTGCTGGTTTAGGAATAAAATTAGTATAGACTAATGAGGAAGAGCTTATAATAAACCCTTCCTCAGAGGAATATGAAAGAAGCTAAATCTTTTAATAAAATAAAATTTAAAAACTAGCATCTAAAAATGACTTATTTATAGTGTTCCCGCTCATCAAGTTATGGTTTCCCTTCGGCAGCCCCCATTATGCTTTAACCAGAGTTTTGTGTTTTCTCCTAAATTTAAAATTTGAGTATGTCACATCCCTGTTTACAACCCTTCTCGGGTGTCTGCTGGATTTCATCCTCACAATAGGTTGCAAACTTGGCCCAACCTACTTAGATGAACCCAATTCTCTCTCAACATGCTTGTCTTCAACTCTGAACTCTGTGTTTACTCAACTACTTGCATATCCTCCCATAAAGGATATTCTCTAGGATTTGATATATTTGGGAAATAAAAACTAAGGGATGCCCAGTAAAATCTGAAATCAGATAAACAATGAATGCCTTTTTAGTGTAAGTATGCACCATGAAGGCTTAATACCTAGGTGATGGGTTGATAGGTGCAGCAAACCACCACAGCAAACGTTTACCTATGTAACCAACCCACATGTCCTGCACATGTATCCCAGAACTTAAAATAAAGTAGGCCCCATGCAATATTTGGGACATACTTACATTAAAAATTATCTGTTGTTTATTTAAAGTTCAAATGTTCAAATGTAACAGGGTATTCTGTATTTATCTGGCAAACTCAGACGCTCTGACCCCAGAGACCAGCCTTCAAAACACATCTTAAGTGAACACATCTTTCTTCCTTCTTGGTCCACCTCAGTCTGGTTTTGTGGCTTTTCTCCATGGGCTTACTCATCCGCCTATGTTGACCCTTTTTATAGGACTGACTACACTAGTTGGAATCATCATTTTACTTCTAAAACTCAATCATTAGACTATACATTCCACAAGGTTAGGGCTTATGTCTCATTCATTGTATCCCCAAATCTTAAAAAAGGGGAACACAATATAGTCATTCTTCAATATTTACTCATTAAACGAATGAAAAGAAATTCATTGTTTACAAAGCACTTTTCACAACTCAGCATGTTATCTACAGTTCATGTGCCACTTAATGACAGGGATATGTTCTGGGAAATGTGTTGTCAGGAAATTGTGTTATTGTGCAAACGTCCTAGAGTGTACTTAAGCAAACCTAGATGGCGTAGCTTACCACACACCTAGGCTATGTGATACAGCCTATTGCTCATAAACTACAAACCTGTGCAGTATGTGACTGTACTGAATACTATAGGCAACTGAAGTGCAAAGGGAATATCCGTAAAAATCTAAACATAGAAAAGGTACAGTAAGAATATAGACAAAGATATAGATAAATATAGATAAATATAGATAAAGATAAAACATGGTACACCTGTATAGGGGACTCACCATACATGGAACTTGCAGGACTGGAAGTTGCTCTGAGTGAGTCAATGAATGAATGCTGAGTGAATGTGAAGGCCCAGGACATGACTGTACACTATTGTAGACTTTATAAACACTGTACCCTTTGACTATACTAAATTAATTTTAAAAATTATTTCTTTCTTCAATAATAAATTAACCTTAACTTGCTGGATGGCCATCATTGTATGCATTGTCCATCATTGACCAAAATGTTATTTGGAGCATGGCTTATTTCTATAGTGTATATATAGAAATGGGCTTTCTGTCCCAAAGTAATCCAAGGGGATCCATTTAAGTATCAGTCCAAGTACATTATAACCGTAATCAAAATCTTCCAATGGCTTGCCACCCTATTTCAAATAAACTCACACCTTTCCATGGCTTACAAGTCGCAGTGTAACCTAACTCCTGGCTATAACCTCAGTCTCATCTGCGGCATTCTTCTCGCCACTCATTGCCCACCCTTAGCGCTGACTCTTCTAATCAAAGCTCTGCCTCGGGGACTCTGCATTTCCCTCCACCTGAAATCCATTTTTCGGTATAGGCAGGATTCCCTGCCTCACTGTCTTTAGGCTGGAGTGCTTCCTCATGAGAATAGCCTTCCCTGGCCTCCCTCTCAAAAGTAGCACCCTTGTCATGATCCATGCCCTCATCCCACTTAAGTTCTCTTTAAAGTACTCATTCTTATGTGATGTTTTGCTGTGTTTTATGTGCTGGCTTACTTATGCTCTGCTTTTCTTAGTAGAATGTAAGTTCTGTGAGGACAAGGACTTTGTCTTCTTGCTGTATCCCCAGCACCTAGAACAAAGCCTGG
>NW_012104176.1:2848361-2897997 GCF_000951045.1 Mandrillus leucophaeus | reverse complement strand
AGGGAGGGAGGAAGGAAGGAAGGAAGGAAGGAAGGAAGGAAGGAAGGAAGGAAGGAAGGAAGGAACTAGGAAGGAAGGAAGGAAGGAAAGAAGAGACAGACTAGGAAGGAAGGAAGGAATAAACGAAGGAAGGAAGAAGAGAAGCAAGACCTCTTCCCATGTATTCTGGAACCTAAAATTTTTTTTCCCCATAAATGGAGGCTTAAAATATATGTTACATAGAAAGGACTATGTTGCCTTAAATTTACTCTAAGGTATACATAAGTAAAATTAAAACCTTCCAGAAAGCAAAATATTCAGAGATGGTTGAGGGGGCCATAAGGGTTAGAGGTAGAGAGTAGTGCAGAAGGAATAAAAGCCACAACAGGAAGAGAATGTTGATTAAAAGAGTGGATGATGAAATTAGGGATAAACCATGGTTTCTGTAAATTGTTGGTTCACTTTTAACCTTGTGTTTTTCCTCTATGATCTCCCCAGTCTCCACTACCAACAGCACTGTGCAAACATCTTTAATTGACAACCCAACATCCATTCCAACTTTCTGCCTTGTTAATAAAACCCATTTTTGGCAGGGCTGGGGCGGGGAAACAATGTGCCCAGTCTTAGTCTATGGATCATGAATTGAGCTAATCCAAGGGTCCGTAAGCATTTTTTACAAAGGACTACATGGTTAACATTTCAGGATATGTAGGCCATATGATTGTTGTCTCAGCCACTCAGTTCTGTTGTAGTATAAATGCAGTCATAGAAAACATTTATGTAGAAAAATGAGTGTGGCTATGTCCCAATAAAACTTTATTTACAAAAACAAGCAGTGGGCAGATTTGGCCCATGGATCATGGTTTGCCACACCTTGACCTAAACAATCTTGTTACCCATATTCTAAGGCTTCCATTAACTAGAAACAGGTGTTTTTTATTTTTTTTTTAACTGAAAATGAGACAGGCAGATCTAATTACTGTGATGAAGGAAAGGCACAGTATAGTTTCAAGAAAAATTTTACTTTCCTGACAAAAGAGGAGGAGTGACACATTTCTGCTTTCTTCTTTCTTGGCTTTCCAAAAATATGGCTAGAACTGCATCAGCCACTATCAGACCATAAAGGAAAGGATAAGAAAATAGCTGAGTCTCAGCCCTGACATCATTGCAACCTCGAATCATCAGCAACCAGCTACCACCAGAGCTCTTGAAATGTGAGAAAAGTAAACGTTTATGTGTTAAATCCACCCCCGTTTGGTGTTTGATTACTTTCAGACAGATGTATTCCTAACTGATAAAGACACAAAGATGACACGCACACCAGCATACACATTCTCGCACACAGAGGCACACCCTGGCATGGAGAACAGGTTCTGAAGCACAGTACCCAGACAGTGATCGCCTCTTTCCCAAGTGTGTGCTGATCTCTCCTTTATGCTTTCTGTTCTGCCTTATTATTGCTGTAATTGTAAATAACTATGAACTTTTTTTTTTTCATTTTAGGAAGAAAGGGAATAAATTTTAATTGTTTGAGCACTATCTGCTAACATGTTCACAAGAACAACTAACTTATTCCCTAAAAATTCCACGCCAGTGTATGAAGGCGGGGGGGAGAAAAAAAAGACAAATGTGAAGATCTGGTGCCCAGGGAAAGGGAAGAAGGAACCAAATAGAATGACCAGTCACGTGGAAGCTAAATTGACAGCTAAAGCAACTCTGTTGGGAGCCTCCTCACTCAGACCCCTTAGGAGAAAGAGTCAGAGTCCCTCACATTTGGTCATCTCCATTTCTATTACTGTACCAGAAAGACACTTGGGGCTTGTTTTAAATCCTGCCTTTTGCATAATGTAATCTGTTATGAATTAAATTGTGCCTCTATGCCCTGAATAAAAGACATATTAAAGTACCAATTCTGAGTGCCTCACAATATGACCTTATTTCGAAAGGGCCATTGCAGCTGTATGGCTGAAGTTAAGATGAGGCCATACTGGAGTAGGGCGGACTCCCAATCCAATATGATGAGTGTCCATAGACAACTGTGTGAAGACTCAGAGACACAAAGAGAACACCCTGTTAACAATGAAGGCAAAAGTTGGAGTTATGCCTCTGGAAGCCAAGGAATGCCACAGAGGTTGTCCACAAACCACTAGAAGCTGGGAATAGGCAAGAAAGGATTTCTCTACAGGTTTCAGAGGGAGCATGGCCCTGCTGACACCTTGATTTCAGAGTCCCAGCTATCAGAACTGTGAGACAATAGTTTCTGTTGTTTTTGCCACCCTATTTGTGGTGCTTTGCTCCGGCAGCCCCAGGACACCAATACAGCATCTTTTGTGTTATTATTTTCCTCAAGGATAACAATTGCTAAGCAACTTTCTAAAACACCTAAATCTCCAGAAATTCATTTCATTTTCCAAACAATCTTGTGTAATAGGTTAAATTATATGTATCATTTTTTAATGAGAAAATTCAGGTACAGAAAAACACTTGACTGTGTCCACTATCTCTCCCATTACCCTATTTGCTTTTTTGGCTCATAGCACTATTTGAATGTATCTTTTTTCATCTGTTTATAAATTTTTGTTTCATTTAATTTCGCTGAGGAAAAGAGTTTATTGGTCTGCTTATTGCTGGATCTTTAGTTCTTAGAACAGCATCTGGCACATGGTTCACAATATACATGTATCAAATCAACGACTGGAAGGATCTAAGAAAGAAGGCTTACATCTATTAGACACATTATATCAGGCATTTCCTTTCTGTACTTTTCACATTTTATCCTCCTACTATTTAAGAAAAAAATTGGTACCCATGATTTACATATGGAGAATTAATGCTCAATGGGTATGCATGGTTTGCCAATAACTACACAGCCAAGAAATGGCAAAAGTAGTCAGTCCTCACCAAACAATTCTCAAAAATGGGTTATGGTATTGCAAATTTTCATGGAGTGGAATTTGGCAATATCTACCAAAATGCCTCAAACAATTACTCTTTGATCCAGCAACCCCATTCTATAAATATATCTCAAACATACACAAGCAAATAGGAAAAGAGAAGGGCCAAAGACCACTCATGGCAGCACTATTTATAATAATAAAAGATGAGAAACAATCTAAGTGTCCAATAAAAGGGGGCTGGTTGCATAAATTTACTCTGAGTAAACTATGGAATATTGTCCAGCTATGAAAAAGAATGAGAAAGATCTCTATATACTGCCATGAAGTGATCTGCAGGATATTTTAAACAAAAAAGTGAGATAAATTGCATACTGAAAAGAATCATTTTTATTTAGGTGAGGAAAGACTATAAATAACTATATATATGCACATGTATACATGCATGCATAATTTGTTAATATTTTAAAAATTAAAAATTGACAGATATAAAGCTAAAAAAGTTTTAAAGAAAGACAATGAAGGTAGAGAAAGGAAATAAGCAGCTAGAACTCTCAGAATGCCCCTTGTTTTATTGATTTATTTTTACATAGAGTCATGTAAATGTTTATACATTTAAATACAAAATTAAAACAAAAACAAAACTATAACCTCCTAAAATAAAACAAAAACAAAAACAAGTAAATTAGACTGTATTTAAAATGGGTTGCATGACCATGTCGTGACGTATTTTATTTAACACTTTAAAATACAGTATTTTTAGCTCAGTCATTGTGGAAAGCAGTTTGCCAATTTCTTAAAGAACTTAGAATTACCACTCAATCTAGCCATCCCACTATTGGGTATATACCCCCAAAAATGTAAATTGTTCTACCATAAAGACACATGCACACATATGTTCATTCACAATAGCAAAGATATAGAATCAACTTGAGTACCCATCAGCAGTGGACTGGATAAAGAAAATGTGGAATACACAATGGAGTACTATGCAGCCATAAAAAAGAACAAGTTCATGTCCTCTGCAGCAACATGGATGAAACTGGAAGCCATTATCATAAGCAAACTGACATAGAAACAGAAAACCAAATACCATGTGTCCTCACTTACAAGAGGGAGCTGAACATTGAGTACATATGGACACAAAGAAAGGATCAATAGCCACTGGGACTGACATGAGGGTAGAGGGTGGGAGGAGGGTGAGGATAAAAAAACTACCTAGTGGGTGTTATGCTTATTACTTGAGTGATAAAATAATTTATACAGCAAACCCCCACAACACACAATTTACCTATATAACAAACCTGCACATGTATCCCTGAATCTAAAATAAAAGTTAAAAATAAAATAAATAAAATAAAATTCAGTATTTTGACTGTACTTTCTTACAGGGATAAATTCTAAAAAGAGAAAACAAAACCTGCAAAGACATCTTAAACCAATTTCATCAATCTTATTATTAGTAATAATAAAATCAATTAATTGTATGAATGTTAGAAATGAATTTTTTTTTTCTTCTGATGGAATCTAGCTCTGTCACCCAGACTGGAGTGCAGTGGCACAATCTCAGCTCAGTGCAAGCTCCGCCTCCAGAGTTCACACCATTCTCCTGCCTCAGCCTCCCAAGTAGCTGGGACTACAGGCGCCCTCCACCACACCCGGCTAATTTTTTGTATTTTTAGAAGAGACAGGGTTTCACCATGTTAGCCAGGATGGTCTCGATCTCCTGACCTTGTGATCCACCTGCCTCGGCCTCCCAAAGTGTTGGGATTACAGGCGCAAGCCACTGTGTCCACCTGAAAATGTTTAACAGACATATTCAAGGATGAAAATAAAAGTGGTTAAGCAAAAATGGTGTATTGTAACCTTTGGATTGGAAGTATGCTGTAAAGTCATAATTTCTATCTCTGTCTACTGTGATAGCCTTAAAGCAATGACAAGAACAACCCCTAAATGCCCAAATTGTGTTCTCTAAATACTTGAAATGAACAAAGGATTCTTGGGGAAATGGACAATGCACTGTCTGGGCTTAAAATGTACAAAATAAACCTTGGATAAGTTGTAATGCCAGAAAACAAAAATGCTATTGTATGCCAGTTACAGTGGTTCACACCTGTAATCCCAGCACTTTGGGAGGCCAAAGCAGGAGAATACTTTGAGTCCAGGAGTTCAAGACTAGCTCTTGACAAAAAGACACAAGGATCCAACTTAACAGGTTTTTCATTAGTCGCAAATGGGATCATTTAAGCATCGAAAGGAAATGAATGACAGCATTGTGGTTGAAACATGCATATACAACAATCCATTAATTCATAAAAAACCAAAAAAACTAATTGGTCTTCTTAAAAAGTAGCAAACCAATCTTCTCAGTATTCTGTAAATTAGTAAATAAAGGAAAAAATAGGTATTTATCTTGTTTTACATGTCCAAAATTTATTTTAAGGTAGCTAGTGGATGAAGAAAAGTTATTCTTTAAGGAAGAATTCCAGCTAATAAATACAGAAAGAATGATCTTAAATAATCACCATTTTGTAACCCTTAATGACAACAGATCTAAACAATAATTATCAATGACTACTGAAACCATGAAGATGAAAGATGGGTGAAGAATTTGTAATAACAGGTGAATCAGGCTGACAATCCCTGCATTCACTTGTATTAATATTAGTTTTCTGTTACTGGTCTAACAAATATCGCAAATTTAGCAGCTTACAACCACACAAATTTATTATCCCATGGTTCAGAGGTGAAAAGTGTGGGTTAGCTTGACTGATTTATTTGCTTCAGGTTTTGGAAATCCCAATCAAGGTATCAGCTGGTCTTGGCTCTTAGAATCTGCTTCCAAGTTCATTCAGGTTGTGAGCAGAATGAATTTCCTTGCAGTGGTAGGACCAAGGTCCCATTTCCATGCTGGCTGTCAGCCTGAGTACTGCCTAAGCTCTTAGAGGTTTCTCTTGGTTCTTATACACAGGACCCTATTTTTCACTGCCAGCAATGGCATATCAAATTTTTCTCATGCTTGCAAGCTCTGATTTCCACACCTACCATATTGCTCTTCTGCTTCTTTTGACTTCTGCTGGGAGAGGTTCTCTTCCTTAAAGGAGTCATGTGATTCAATTAAATCCATCTGGGTAATCCCTCCTAATCTTTATATTTTAAGGACTATAATCTTAATTACATCTACAAAGTCCCTATTGCCACATAGCATAACATTCACAGTTCAGAATCAGGCTGCAGATGTCTTTAGAAAGTGGGGTCACTATTTAGCCTACCATACCACTCATCAATTTTAACCTCATTAAAGTGCGATTGATAACTGGCAATCATGTGTCCCCTGATGCAATAGGTGGTACATGGTACCACCTTTGAATTATTTTTCCCCATCCTTGCCCCTAAAAAAGGATATAATCAAGCTTCTATGTCTATCTCACAGTTTTATAGTAAATTATGAGGATTAAAAAACATGTTTAAATACTACATGATCTGATCAGTCAAATCTAATAGAAAATTCTAGACCAGGAGTAGTGGCTCACACCTATAATCCCAGCACTTTGGGACGCTGAGGAGAGTGGATCATGAGGTCAGGAATTCAAGACCAGCCTGGTCAACATAGTGAAAATCCGTCTTTACTAAAAATACAAAAAATTAGCCAGGCGTGGTGGCAAGCACCTGTAATCCCAGGTACTCTGGAGGCTGAGGCAGGAGAATGGCTTGAACTCAGGAGGCGGAAGTTGCAGTGAGCCAAGATCATGCTACTGCACTCCAGCCTGGGCAACACAGTGAGACTCCATCTCAAAAAAAAAAAAAAAAAATTCTATACGGCCAATATCCAGGATCTCAACAAATAGACATCAGAAAAAAAAAATTAAAAGGATAGGAGAAGGTGGGTGGATATAAAGAGATTTATAAGACATTTGGATCAAATGAAATGGGTGGACTTTCTTTGGATCCTAATCTAATCAACTCAACTGTAAAAATATATTCATAAGGAAACACTGGGAAAACTTGAACACCTATTGATTTTAGATTGTGATAAAGAATTATTATCAACTTTGTTAATATTGTGGAATTTTGTGTATGATATTGTGGGGTTTTTTAAAGTTTTTACTTATTAGACATACATATTATTGATGGTACAGTGATGTGATGTCTAGGATTTATTATAAAATAATCCAGGAAGAGAAAAAATACTGGTAGGAAGACATCAGTGAAACAAGATTGACCAAATCTTAATAATTGTTCAATCTTTGTAATGGATACACAGAGGTCCACCATACTATTCATTTTACATTTGTATATGTTTGAAATTTTATATAATAAAATATCATAAAGGGGACTCATTTCACTATATTTTATCACCTCTCAAAGTCATTTATATAAACCAGATTTCTACAGAACAATCACATGAAATACTTTGGCCTGGTCTACATGATATATCTCACATACAACCATATGTTACCACCTCACCACAGCGTTGTATATCCTGAGTTACTGCAGTAGTCATCCACTGATCTCTGTTTTTACTTTTGCTCTTCACTGTTTTCCATATAATAGCTGGAATGATCTTTCTAAAACATAAATGATATCATGTGCTTCTTCAAGCTTGCCAATGGATTTCCATTGCATATCAGTAAAATCCAAAGTTTGACCAAATCCTATAAGGTCCCATATAATATAGCTTCTAGCTTGCTCTACAATTTATTTCTTATCTCTCATCCTCCTTTCCTAGCTCAATCCTTTCCAACCATCCTGGCCTCCTTGCTGGTTTGTCAAATAAGTGATGCCTGCCACAGGGCCTTTGCTTAGGTTTCTCCTTCCAGGAATATTCTTCCCTTAAATTCTCAAATTTATTCTAGTTCCTTCAAGGCTTATCTCAAACATTAACATTCAGAAAGTTATTTGACCATTCTTTCCCAACATCCTTCAAGACTTACATCAAATATGAACACTTCAGAGAGTTATTTGACCGTTCTTTCCAAAAGAGCAACCAACAATCGTCTAAATCCCTTTATCCTTCTTGATTCTTCATCATAGAAATCACTATTTGTGTTACATTTCCTTTATTTTGTGTCTTTTTCATATGATAAATATAAGCTTCATGAAAACACAGTTTTTGTGTTCAAAATCCTATTCCTGACATCTAGAGTAGAGCCTGGTGCTCAAAAATTGATTCTTTAAATAAATATTGATTAAATGAGAATTAGAATGTGGTCTCCTTACCCCAAGCCACAGTACTAGGTCATTTGGTCATTTTTTCTTCCATTTTTAGTATTTCCATTAACTAATATTGAAGGAACATAGAAAATTCTAGGTGTCTACTAAGTAATGGTGACAATGTTAAGACACAAACAAATTTCTAAGTGAACTTAATAGCTATTCAGAGGTATTAAGCCAGAGAAAATAATGTATCACCCGGGAAATTCTCTAAAGATGGTTTTCCATTAGATATGTTTTAGAATTCTTCAGCTAAATAAGGAAACTGTAGAAATTCAAGATTTCCTTCTTGACTGTGAGGTCAAGCACCCAAATTTCACTTTGATTAGCTAGACTATTGCAGTAAGATACAATTTTAAGTTTTAATCATATAGAGAAGAACTGCTTTCTCCCCTTGGTTCACAACCTTAGGCAAAGTTCGAACTTTCCTTAAAATGCAAAAACTGCTCATCGCTCAGTTTTCACCCACATCTCCTTGAGCTTTGGATTCTTGCTTTGTATTTTCCCTTTGTACAAACTGTCTGTTTATTTTTATCCACAGGCTTGTTACCCAGCTTTTACCTTTAAGCAGTGACATTTTAAGGTAAACCTGAAATTAAACTGCACATTAGCAGAGAATTTGGCAGACATAATATATAAATAACTGTATCTCAGATTTTTTTAATGCCCTCATATTTACTTATCCTCAGGCTGAAGAATTTAAAGCATATATATTTTAGTGGAAATACATATATTTTTGTTAATTTTGTGTGGTACATGACTTGCAATCACTGAATGACAAGTGTGCACTTAAAATAAGATACATGTCAAAGCAAAGGTTGCTAGAAAAACAGCAGATTTTCAGATGTACTAATAAGAAGTAATGTTTCTGCAGACCCATAAAGTTTACAAGGGACCTTTTTTCTTTTAGTTCTTTATATTTAATTTTATTTTTTGTAGAGACAGGGTTTCACCATGTGGCTCAGGTTGGTCTTGAACTCCTGAGCTCCAGCGATCGTCCTGCCTTGGCGTCCTTAAAGTGCTGGGATTGCAGGCATGAGCCACTGCATATAATCTTTTTTGTGAGATACTATTTCTTTCTGTAGCCTGGACCCCTGTTAAACTGCATCACTGTCTGTCAGAACTAGAATAGAGTTACTGTTAAAATGTCTAGACTGTATTCCCAATCAACCTGTTCACTTATTACCTGTGTGATTAAGAATGCTCTCTACTTTTATGAAATAGAAATGACACTTGCATACTTACATTAATTGAGGTGATGTTTCTAAAAAGAGCTCAAGCGAGAACCAACTAAACAACAACAACAACAAAACAAAACTGCAGACATGTTTACTTGTTTCACTCCATTCTGTTAATTACCATGTTTCTTTTCATCACTCCAATAGAAGTGCCTATGAAAGCAAACTGTATCCCTTTTATCATTTCCAATGTCTGGTCCGTGCTGTATGCACATCTGCAATCTACTGATTTATGGACCTTTCACTAAACCTTAGAATACCACTTCTTTCCAGTTATTTGGTCTCCAACACCAGCCTCTTAAGATTAGAGTAGCCGTTATAAATGAGGCTTTGTAGCAACCTAAAAATAACTTCACAGCATCCACAAAGAGACTCTTCATCAGTTCCTGCTTCCACTGTGCAGAAATGACCACATCAAAAAGCTCTGTTAGTGAGTGACTGTCTATGTGACAAAGTACATAGCATTTTTAGTATACATCTTGTTTGAACTGCAAAATATCTTCAGATGCTCACGTAACTCATAGCTGTCTTAGAACGAAGTAGCATCCAAGTACCACTTACTCTTATAGTTCTACACCAAACACTCACCTCTTTGCCATGTGAGAGGGTCTTGGCCTAAGCTATTCTCAACCACTGTGAAATAAAAACTGCCACGTCCCCGTGTTTACTGAGTTCAAAGCATTGTTTTTTGGTATATGTCCCCAAAAAATAAAAATAAAAGCAAAACCAAAAACACGTGAGGCCGTCAAATAATTTTTTTAAATGTTGCACGTTTAAGAATCTTCTTGAAAAGTCACATGTTTATTTGTATATTTAAAACTCAGAATAGACCCACATTAAAGAAATGTTTTAACTTCATTTAGCATAATGATTTGCAGACATTGGATAGATATTACTAGGTCATATTAAAGAATTACTGTTAATGTTGTTAGATGCAAGAATGTCTATGATGGATGCTGTGATGAGCCATCCTGATCCCCCTTCAGAAATAAGATGATTCCCTCCACAGCTCAGGGTACTGCCGGCTGACAGCCACCTGCTGTTTGCCTCTCCAGAAATTGTCCTCAAACTGCCCTAGGCCAAAGAAAGACACACTCCTTAAGATTATTCTCACTTCCTAGTGACAGGACGGTCCATAGGGGAGTATTATGGGACTATTAAAGCCCAGCCTTCTCTTCCAGACCCTGGACAAATAATAAGAATTCAGCATTGCAGTCTTCCACCGAGTTTTTGGTTTTTTTTTTTTTTTTTTTTTTTTTTTTTTTTTTTTTTAATCAGGAGTCTTGCTTTGTCGCCAGGCTGGAGTACAGTGGCGCGATCTCAGCTGGCTGCAAGTTTCACCTCCTGAGTTCACGCCATTCTCCTGCCTCAGTCTCCTGAGTAGCTGGGATTACAGGCGCATGCCATCATGCCCCACTAATTTCTGTTTTTTTAGTAGAGATGGAGTTTCTCCATGCTGGCCAAGCTGGTGTCGAACTCCTGAGCTCAGGCAATCTGCCCACCTCGGCCTCCCAAAGTGCTGGGATTACAGGTGTGAGCCACCGCCCGGCCCAAGCCGAGTCTTTTCTAGGTATTACCTAGCAGCCCAACTTCTCCCTCGTCCTGGCCTTGCTTCCTATCATTCCCTCTTGCAGATGCAAATCCTGCAAACCACTCCTAATAAACTTTCTGTTCACTACTCTGCATCTCAGAATTTGCTTCTCAGTAAATGCAACTCACAACAATGGCATTGGGGGGGATATAGGTACTCTATTAGAGATATTCCCTGAAAAAGGTAAAGATGAGACACCATGAGGTCTGAAAATTGCAAAGAAATAAGAGGAGAGAAATAGAGGAAAAACAATTGGCAAAATGTGTATAATTGTTGAGACTGAGTGATGAGCATATAAAAGTTCATTGTAACATTATTCTTTTATGTGTGCTTGAAAGTCTCCTTTATAAAATACTTTGAAAATACTGTTTATCAAACTTGCCAGAAAATCATCTTTACAAGTAATAGGATTATCATCTTGGGACAAATTCGATGCTCCTTTGTTCCTAACTAGTGCCTAAATGAGCCAGGGAAAGTTTCGCCAATCACTTCCTATGGCACAGAATAATTCTACTCTCTCCGTGTCTGAGTTTTTCAGATGAGCCTCATTAATGCTAATGAAAATGTCACAGGTGCTAATGAACAGCTAGTACTCTTTAACTCCACAGACAACTAGCCAAGGTGGCTGCAGAAACTTGGAAATAAATTGTTGTCAGATGGTACACCCACCCTTAGAGGTAACCTAAATGTGCAGAGTTTGTTGGACTGGGAAAATTCCCCAAGATATAGGAGAGGGAGTAGAATGAGTTCAAGAGCCTCAGGAAAGTAGACCAAAGAAGCAGAGCCAATTAACTATCGGAGCTACTATTCGGACAGTTGGAAACCGAGAGCTGTAATTACTTCTCATTTACAACATTAGCCTTCCTTGAAATCCTAAGGAATGGCCTTTGGGCTGCTCTACAGGACTTCGTAAATCAGAAGAGGAACACAGCTCCTTTCCTCTCAGACCTGAATAGCCCACGATGAATCTGTTACCAAGTCACAAATGGATGAAAAATACTATTAATAATGGAGAGCAACCAGGTTTGTTATTTGGGGCTTCTTCCCTTAATTAAGACTCGCTTCTTTGAGTAGCCCAGAGTGTTTGGCTCCTATTCACCAAGCCATCTGCTCTGCCTTCATTTTCTCCCCCTCCCAATCCTCCCAGAGGAATCTTTTAAGCTTCAACACATTCGCAGACCTGCTCTGAACTGAATTTGCATTTCCAACTCGATCTATTTTAAGGTTTCTTTTGTGAACCTAATGGCTATCTCTAGTCACTTTTCCACCTTCAGGGACTGCTGGCATCTCCTCTGAAGACTCCCCAGAGGGCCCACTTCTCCCTCAGGGCTTCCGTCTGACGCAGGCAGACACTCTCCACCACGGAAACCATCTGGCACAGGAGCATCTGGTAGAACTTTTTACCTTTATCCTTTAGGACTCAGAAGAAACTGGTTCTTTCAGAACCTTCTCGTTTTCTTTCTCCTTATATTCACAGATAAGCCACTCACTCAAGAACACCTTTGGGCTGGGAACTGGGAAGCCTCCCCCTTGTTCCAGTTGATTTCCTGACTTATGTAACCCTGCTCCCTCCCCCTCACTTCCTTCCGGATGCCTCACTCCCCTCACCTTACACACTCCAGCCAGCTAGGTTTCACTTCAGGCCACAACACACAAAGCTTGTCCCCTTCCTTCCTAGAGACTTCACACTGTGTTCCCTCTCCCTTAAAATATCTTCACAGCCACTGTCGTATGGTTGGTTCCTTCTTACAATTCACATCTCAGCCTGAATGTCACCTCCTCAGAGATGCCTTCCCTGACCAGTCAAACTGAAGTGGCTACCTGGCCATTTTCTTTCTTTTTGTAAAAAGATTTTTAGAGACAAGGTTGCTATGTTGCCTACGCTGGACTTGAACTCCTGGGCTCAAGTGATCCTCCTGCTTCAGTCTCCCGAGTGGAGATTACAGGCACGGACCACTGTATCAGGCTTCACCTGGTTTTAATGGTCTATGCAGCACTGATATTTTTATTTATTTTCTGTTTTCCTCACTTCCAACAAGTATGGCAGTTCCACAAGACAAGAGACGTCTTCCCGCTCTTGCTCACTGCTTTCCAACTGTTCCGGAAACTACGTCAGACATTTGGTGGGTGCTTAATAAGTATTTGTGGAATTAATTTTTTATTGCATCCTTATAACCCTAAAGGTGCCCATTACTACTCCCTTTCGACAAAAAAGTAAAGGAAGGTTCAGAAGTTAAACATCATGCCCAAAGTCACTCATGTCTAGTAAGAAACAGGTGCAGGATCCTGGCTGATGGCTAACCCTACATCCTCTGACAGTCAGCCAGGTCTGAGAGACCTTGGGTGAGATATAACGATGTGTGGAGATTTGTCTCCAAATTCTATAAATGCAGTTTTACTTTGTACCTGGAATGTATGACCTACAAGGCATCTTAAAAACCATTTAATTGTATATCACTTGTACTAAGAAACAAGCCAACCCACAAAGGGAGAATGGGCAAAGGCAAACATGTAGTCAAGGCAAACCTCAAGCTGAGCTCTGCTGATTCCTGTTCATGTCACAAGCCACCATGTATAGCTACAGCTGTCGTGCCCCGCCCAGAGGTGCTGGGAGAGGAGGTAGCTGGAGCTGGAAACAGCTGTGCAAGCCCTGCGCCCCCACGCGCCTGCCCACAGGGGGCGCCATTCTCCGCTTTGCACCTAATGAAGCTGCCTGCCATCTCTTCATTTACTTGCTTCCTTGAAAACACTGATAATGTAGAAATAAACTGTTTCCAGTCTCCTGGACACACACAGTATTCAGAAGAGTAGCTGAAGGTGGTGCAAAGTTATTCATCTCAAGAGGAATGCTGACCCAGGTAGTTGCTGACTCATCATTTCTCTGTTTTATTAATGGATGAATCTAAATATAAAATATCGTAAGCAAGCACCAATCTGGGAGTTCAAAAAGATGAAATAATATTATACCGAGGGTGCTTGAGTTTATGCGCCTTCTGTGTCCAGCATTTTTCTCTCGTTCTCTCTCTTCCTTAAAACACTCTTACCCAAAAATAAAATCCCACTTGTGAATCCTCAATATCTAATGAATAAGAAAATAATTAGAATACGCCGAGACTCTTCCAACTTTAAGGATGCTAGAAAAAAGTCTAGAATAAAATGTTTCAAATTTATCTTTTGGTGGTGGGGAACAGGGGATGCTTTTTTTTTTTTTTTCCTGCCTATTTCTGTAGTGATTTCCTATAGGAAGCATGTATTACTTTTCTGGTAAAGGAGGAAAAAGCCTGTATTTTTTGAAAAGAGAGTGAAACAGGAAGGCAAAACTGTAGGTAACAGCTACTGGCCAGGTTCTGGAACCACACACAGAGTTGGCTTCAGCAAGCTGAACAGGAAAAAGTACTACAGGTTAAAGCTTTTGCCATTCAAAACAGGAATAAGACTGTGGGTCCTTCCTGTGTGACAGCAGGAAGACGGCAGGACCTGGAACTGGGAGGAAAAAACACCCAGACCCAAAAGAGGGAATTCTTTTTATAAGCACCTTTGATTTGGATGGCAGGCACATCGCTCTGTTTCAAAAGAAGTGTCGCTGGGCTCTGACTCAATGCCTTCCAGCAGGTGGCCGGGACCAGCAGGCCACTTGCACATCACTAGGCTCTGTTTGTTTTCTTTGTGCTGGACTTTGCCTGTCTCCTATAAAATAGGAGGGGAAGGAGTCCGGGAATGGTTCAGAGATACACCCCAGAGAAAATCGTGTATCAAAAGGAAATAATAAAGTCTAGAAAGACCCAGGGAAGGGAGGAAAGAAAATGTGTGCTTGCACTTTTAAAGAAATGGGAAAAGTTACTCTTTTGCTTTTGTATTTGTAAACATTTTTCTCTCCTTCCTTCCTACTGCCACCACCCTCTAAAAAAAGTCTGAAAGCAAAATTCCTCTCACTGAGCTGTGCCCAGGGCTGGCTTCAACTTCTCCAGAACACCCAAGGTGGCCTCGGTGGGAGAAAAGAGGATGTCAATCAGTTAGGATTTCATTGTCCCCTGAAATCTAGTCTGAGACTCCGGTACCTTCCTGGGGCATCTAGCAACAGGGAAAGCATGTAGATGTGTTCAAGAAGACACACCAAGGGGTTTGCTGGAGAAGCAAGTCCAAGACCAGAATTTACAATCCCAAAGCTAGAAGTGAGGAGTCAGGAAAAAGCAAAGGGGAAAATGCAGGCTTTTTGTTTGGAACAGGGCTTTTCCTTGGACGCAGTTGCACAGAGCTGACCCTACTTGAGCGCCAGCGCCGTGACATGTGGGTAGCTGCACTGGCGTTAAAACTAGTTCCAAAGACAGATTCCATGTTGACTACTTTAGCAGGGTGGTCTAAGTGAGCTTTACATACTTCAGCAAGACGGCCCTGTAAAAGGGGAAGACAGTCAGGCCCAGAGAGAACGTAAGGGCTTAGGAGACTCATTGATTCATTTCCTTCCATGAGTTTTATGTGTGACTTTGACATATTGGGCCAGGCACCAGGAGTACAATGCAATCACCCTTCCCACCCCTGGACCCGCTAATCAAGAAGACAGACATTAATCACATACAAACCTATACAAACAAGTCAAAATTAAAACTACAGGAATTGATGGGAAGTTTTGGGGGTTTAGAAGGTCAGTTCATTTGAGCCATCTCCTCACTATCTGAGTTCTTACTTATTGAAAGATGCAAAGCATCTAGGCAGATGGAGACTGACAAAAACTAGGCTGGAGTACAGCATTAGGTGTGCAGCAGCAATGGCTGCCTTGCTATGGCTTTCCTTGGGGAACACTGAGCTGGAGAAGAGGCTCTTCCTCAGTATTCTTGCACTGAACAGATGTGGAAAGGAAACAGGGGCCCCAAAAGACCTGCACCAGTGACTACCAGACACCAGCCAGACAACTCACCCCACTTCCTGGGGGCAAAGAGTAAAGGCAAGGCCACTGGCCAGGGCTGTGGAGGGAAAACTTCTCCTCTTCAAGTACAGGGGTGGGAATGTGTCTCTCCCCTACTTTCCCTGTGTTTATTTTCCTACCTTTTTGGGCTTGACCACTGAGTCAGTCATCAGCCAGGGCTAGGTGGCTGATTATTTCTTCAGGACTCAGCAAACTCTCTGTGCCATCTAGCTCCTGCCTTCGTAAGTCCAGAACTCAACACCAACTTCTGCTCTTTGGGTATACTCCTGGGTACCTTTAGGGCACTTTAGGCTTTGTCCCACCATCTCCGCCAAAAGGTGACCACTCTGCACCTACTTTCTATTTGATATTCCATCCCAAATGTTATCCATATATTAACAAAATCTACCACCATTTATGGGTAGAGCCACTGTTTGGGTATTGGAAATATAAATCCTTGGCCACAGCTTAGGAGGTTAACACAGCCAGATCCACACTCAGGCCATGTGCCCTGCTAGCCACGTGGATTATCACAAATCCATAGAGAATGGTTTCTCCCTTGTCCCTTGCTGCAAATTCTAAATAAAAGCCTCTCCTGGGCACCACTAACACTAGAAGTGCTAACACCAGAAATCTCTGCCACACACACGAAACTTTGTTGTAGCATCAACTTCTGACTTACAGACTTGGCAGAAAAACATGTAAACACTAAACATAACTGTTCTGCCCACTTTCTCATAAAGCTATGATCTTGGAAAGTATCTCTTTTCCTTATAATCAATTTTTTAAGAACGGTGTCTGCTCTTGGGGACCTCAGATTTAGTACTGCTCAACGCAGTACTATAAAATTATGATCTTCATAGTTTTCAAATATTCTCCTCTGTGTGAATCACCATACAGTGTAGTGGTGTGAACTTCAAAAAGTCAGAGCTAATACGCAGAGTAGAAGCGTGAACTCCACACAGCCTGAGCTAACACACAGCATAGTCATGTGAACTCCACACAGCCTGAGCCAACATATAGGGTAATAGCGGGAACTCCACACAGCCTGAACTAACACACAGGGTAGTAATGTGAACTCCACATAGCCTGAGCTAATACACTGCGTAGTTATGTGAACTCCACGCAGCCTGAGCTAATATACCGTGTAGTAATGTGAACTATACACAGCCTAAGCTAACATGCAGGGTAGTAGTGTGAACTACACACAGCCTAAGCTAACATACAGGGTAGTAGTGTGAACTACACACAGCCTCAGCTAACACACACACACGATAGTAGTGTGCCTGCTAATGAGTGTGAATGGATACACAGAGTGGTATACAAACTGGTAAACAGTGTGAATTATATAGTGTAATTGTGTACACAACTACACCATAAAATAGTTTAAACTATTACCTCACAAAGTAGGAGGAACTCCCACACACAAGAGTAGGAAGCACCCTCAGTATCACAGAGCGCATTCACACACAGTGCCACCCAGTACCGCCCTGCACAGATCACATGATCTTTGCAACTTTTCTATAGACCCAAAGTTATTCCAAAATAAAATTTTAGATCAAAGAAAACCTTTTTGTTGCACTGTCTTAAAGTTTACAAATATTGTCCTCTTCTAGCAGCCTATTACAATCACACTTATGGCCTATTATTCCAAAATAATGACTGTAGTATAACTTCAAATTTGATTCTGAGCTTCCTCGTTGAGAAGTGTAAGACAAGCAATTACAGAATGCTTAGTATTGAGAAGAAGGAAATTTCCTAGTTCCTTAACACAACCAAAGCCTTAACCAGAAAAATAGTCTCAAATAAGCCTTTTTAAATGGGCTATCAAGTGTTGTGGAGAGCAATGTTCTCAGAAGCATTTTTACAATAAATGCAATGATAAATTTCAAAAGTTTCCTTGAAGTGACCTTCCATAGAAGCTGAAGTAAGGCTGAACAACAATTCTGAGAAGAGCATTCTGAAAAAGGTGAAACAAGCTCCTGTTAGGTATGTCACTTCCTGGTGGTTCAGCCACTTACAGAGATAGAATACAGATTGCCAGGGAGAGTAGGCAGAATACATGTTCTATACACTACTCCTAGCAGCATCGCTTCCTTCAGCAGGGCTTTTGCTTGGAGCTGGAAAGCAGAGAGTTCAAAGTTGACTCTAATATAGACAGCAATACCAAGACTGTGAGTAGCCGCTTGGAGACATCTCCCTTGAGTTCATATACAGTTATCAAATGAAGAGACATTTTACAGGATTGTGTACAGGAAAGAGAAACCTTTTCAGTAAGCCAGTTGTGGGAAATAACAATCTCACACTAATTAATTGGTAAGGCAGTGAGCAAGTTACTCAGCCTCTTTCGATGAGCAGAATAATAACTACTTTGTAGTGTTCTTGTGAGCAACTAGAAATGTATCTGGCCAATAATGGCTATAACTTAAAATTATTGCGTGATGCTCACCTGCACATTTTAAGCCCTTTAGAGATATAATCTTCTTTAAGCTTTAAAACAATCCAATTTTTTTAGTAGACAAAATAATTCTTTTGCTATAAAATTCAAAAATAGAAAAAGCTAATTGACAGCGTTAGAAATTAGCATAGTGATGGCTCTTGTGGCTACAGGGAAGCATGGGAGACTTCCTGAGATTATGGTTGTGTTCTATTTTTTTACCTGGTGTGTTCACTTTGTGGAAATTCATTGAGCTGGACACATGATTTATATACGTTTTTGTCAGCTTTTATTTTAGATACAGAGGGTATATGTGCAGGTTTGTTACATGGGTATATTGTACTCAGGTAGTGAGCATAATACCGAATAAGTAGTTTTGTGACCATGCCCCACTCCCTCCTTCTGCCCTCTAGTAATCTGCAGCGTCTATTGTTCCCATGTTTATATCCATGGGTGCTCAGTGTTTAACTCCCACTAAAAAGTAAGAGCGTGCAATATTTGGTTTTCTGTTCCTGTGTTAATTTGCTTATGATTATGGCCTCTAGCTTCACCCATGTTGCTACAAATAACATGATTTCATTCTTTTTTTATGGCTGTGTAGTATTCCATGGTGTACATGTATGCATTTTCCTTATTCAATCCACCATTGAGACGCACCCAGGTTGATTCCGTGTCTTTGCTATTGTGAATAGTGCTGTGATGAACATACTCCTGCATGTGTCTTTATGACAGGATGATCTATATCCTTTGGGTATATACCCAATTATGGGATTGCTGGGTCGAACGGTAATTCTGTTTTAAGCTCTTCAAAAAAATCGCCAAGCTGCTTTCCACAATAGCTGACCTAATTTCCATTCCCACCAGCAGTGGATGAGCGTTCTCTTTTTGCTGCAACCTTGCCAGCACCTGCTATTTCTTGACTTTTTAGTAACAGCCATTCTTATTGATACGAGATAGTACCTTATTGTGGTTTTAATTTGCATTTCTCTAACGACTGGTGATGTTTTTTCATATGCTTGTTGACCACATGTATGTTTTCTTTTGAATCATATCCACTTTTTAATGCGGTTGCCTGCTCTTCACTTGTTAATTTATTTAAGCTCCCTATGGAAGCTGGATATTAAACCTTTGTTGAATGCATAGTTTGTGAACATTTTCTGCCATTCTTTAGGTTGTGTATTTAGTCTGCTGATCATTTCTTTTTCTGTGCAGAAGCTCCTTAGTTTAATTAGATCCCACTTGTTAATTTTTGGTTTTGTTGCAATCGCCTTTGGAGATTTAGCCAAAAATTTTTGGCAAGGTTTATGTCAAGAAGACTAGTTCCTAGATTTTTTTCTAGTATTTTTATGGTTAAAGTTCTTACATTTAAATCCATCTTGATTTTACTTTTGTATAGGATGAAAGGTAAAGGTCTAGTTTTATTCTTCTGCATATGTCTAGCCAGTTAACCCAGCACCATCTGTTGAACGGGGAGTCCTTTTCCTTGCTTATTTTTGTTGACCTTATCAATGATCAGAGTGGTTGTGTGAGGCTTTGAGTTTACTATTCTGCTCCATTGGTATATATGTCTGTTCTTATACCAGCTTATACCATGCTGTTTTTGTTACTGCAGCCTTATAGTATAATTTGAAGTCAGGTAGTGTAATGCCTCCAGCTTGTTCTTTTTGCTTAGAATTGCTTTAGATATTGCTTTTCCTTTTTTTGGCTCCATATGCATTTTAGAATAGTGTTTTCTAATTCTGTGAAGGATAATCTTGGTAGCTTGATAGACATGGCAGTGAATCTGTAAATTTGTTTGGACAGTATGGCCATTCTAACAATATTGACTCTTCCAATCCATGAGCATGCAATATTTTTCCATTTATTTGTGTAATCTCTGATTTATTTCAATTTGTTTAATGTAGTTCTCTTTGTTGAGATATTTCACATCCTTGGTTGGCTATATTCCTAGGTATTTCATTTTCTTTGTGGCTACTGTACATGACATGGTGTTCTTGTCTTGATTCTCAACCTGGGCATTATTGGTGTGTATAAATGCTACTTATTTTTGTTATTAATTTTGTATCCGATAAGGTTACTTAAATCATTTATCATTTATAGAAGCCTTTTGATGGAGTGTTTGGGGTTTCCTAGGTATAGAATTATGTCATCAGTGAAGATAGTTTGACTTTTCCTGTTTGGTTACCTTTTGTTTCTTCCTCCTGCCTGATTGCTCTGGCTAAGACCTCCCGTACTAAGTTGAAAAGGAGTGGTGAGAGTGAGCATCCTTGTCTTATTCCAGTTCTCAAGGAGAATGACCACCCAATATTTTCAATATCTCATTTCTTCAGATAAAAAAACAGAGGCCCATAAAGTGAAAATAACTTGCTTAAAGGCACAAAGGTAGTACTGCTGAATACATACCCCAGCTCCAACAACTACTAGCTATGTGACTTTAGGTAAGTTATTTAAATTCCATGCATCTCAATTTCTGTATTCATGAAATGGGGATAACAATATTACCTTCTTAAGGTTGTCTTGAGGATTAACAATAGATGCAATTAATAATACATGTAAAAATGAATGCCACGTGTCTAGAACAATGCCTAGCACACAGGAAAGTCCTCAGTGATGGCTAGGTTTTTATAGCATGTGAAAAATCAGATGAGAAGGTGTTAAATCTGACATTATTATAGAAACAGAGGCAATTACATAAGGAGGGTTTCCTCAGATCAAAAGCTACCTGAGGTTTGACTGGAAAGTAAGTTGCAATAAAACTAGACTTTTCCTATAGAAGCAGCAGGATATCTTATGTAATATATCACCGACACTTAATACAGTCTCCAATATCATATGAATCATATTCACCATCACCAATGAACACTTTTTAGTCCTTATTGAATCATAGCATCAATCAAAGAACTTAGAGACCAGCAGATGTACAATACCAAGGGTCCCGCATTTGCAAGGTTAATGCAACCATGGAAGGTTCTATTTCTGCTTAAATATTATAGGAATGATCATGAGGAATGATCATGTACCACTTTCACTATTTCTGTCTTATATTCATTTCACCTATTTTAACATTATAAGTTTTCTCTAAGTTGAGCCAAATTTTTATCAATTCAGGCTCTATTGAACCACTAAAAATGAGTACCATCCACAGTGACTTTCTGCCTATGTGACCATGACATCAAGAAAATCAAGATACTAAAATAAATGAGAGTTAATAAAAACCAAGTAGTAGGCTTACATTTTAAAGAGACCATTGAGCTAGGCACTTACCTGCATTTGAAGTCCAAATACAGCTGGAATCCCTTCTATACTTCCCTTCATGTGACGCTTCAACTTTAATTTCTACAAGGACAGAATAAACATGATTTCCCAGAGCCAATTATTTTACCTTTATACTCAGATTAATCATGAGACCATTGTGTCATCTCAATAAAATAGCCTCGGCTTGCCTGTATTATGTTGACTATACACACACACACACACACACACACACACACACACACACACACACATATAATATATTTGCTTTTGTCCAGGGTTCCTGGCTCGTAACTCCCATAGCCTTTGTTACAGTCTTTCTTATAATGTTAGGGCAATTTGGGCTTCAAAAAGCAGGTCTCAGAAAACAGAATCTTTTTTTCTGAACTTCTCTGGCTTCTTTTCACCTACTGTTTTTTTTTCCCCTCACCAAGTTGGGGAGAAATATTATCTCGCCTTTTTGTCTTGGAGCTTGCCATAAGGAAATTTTCTGAACTACTTTGTATGATTATGGATCCTAAGGCCCTCATTTCAGAAGAGGTCCTGCCCCATACGCTGGAGGAGGGAATGCTGCATGGAGAGGCCAAGAAGAATCTGAACAGATCTTGTTGGTTTTCTGTGTCTATCGTACCCTCCTTGTCCAATCACATTTCTACACAGTTGCCCATGCTTCAATCATGCCTATCCAATGCAAAAGAACGGGATAGAAAGCTTCTGGGATAACTGAACACAGGGAGGTTCCTGGAGGGTGGAACACCTGGGACAGTGTGGAAACCCCACTGCCCCCACCATACCTTGCTCCAGGTATCTCATCATCTGTATCCTTTGTAATATTCTTTGTAATAAGCTGGTAAATGTGAGTGTTTCTCTGAGTCCTGTGAGCCACTCTAACAAATTAATCAAACCCCAGGAAAGGGTCATGTGAACACTGATTTATAGCCAGTCAGTCAGAGGCACAGATCAAACAACCTGGGGCTCAGGCTTGACAGCAGAAGAAAGGGGCGTACTCTTGAGAATGAGCTCTCAACCTGTGAGACCTGATATTATCTCCAGGTAAATAGTGTCAGAAATGAATTAGAGCACACCCAGCTGGTGTCTGCTGTGCAGCTGATTGCTTGCTTGAGATGTGGGGAAAAACCCACACACATGTGGTCACAGAAGTAGTCTATGTTGATTGCTATCAAGTAAGACAATAGAAAAAAAAAACAGTTTGTGTCTTTTCCACTGATACTGCCCAACTCAGGTCAATTTTCTTGCTATATTCTTACAAAATCTAAATTGCTATTATACATACATTTTGACCTAGGTACCTCCAGTCTCTCTTTGGACACAGAATTCCACTGTTCCGAAATTTAAAATATATTCTATTATAAAAGAAAAATTTATCAGAAATACTTGTCATATTATTTATCAAAGCAGTGATTTATTACAGAGATAGCAAATGTGTAACACACAGACCATCACCCTCTCCTATGCTGCTCACAGCAGATATAGCAAATCAACCATATTTACGACTCCATTCTGTTGAGCTTGACACCATCTCAGCCTTCAACTCAAATAGCACTATAGTAAGGAACAAGGTGTAGCACAAGATTCACAGAAGAAACTGAGATGTTTTCTATTTTTCATCACCTATTTGCTATCACCCATTTGTTTGATCAAAAGCAGCCCTTATGCTACACAGTTGCTTCCCTGTCCTATTGTTCCCTCTAGGCAGGCCCAATCTGTCAGGGCCTGGAGAACAATCCTAGCTGCCAAGAGAGTGCAGATGCACCTTTTATAGTTCAGTATTCTGGGTTCCTCCCAAGCAGCATTATCCATGTGAACCATACACTAGAACATGGATATGACACTGCACTATTTATTTCCTGCAATGATTCCAATCTAAGGTCAGCATCAAAAGAGAAATGTCAGCTATATGTGGACAGTCTCTCCAGAACTCAGGATCAAGTACGTCTTTTCATACTAAGTCAAATCCTTCCCTTTTTGCTAGTGGTGAGAAATTCCTCTCAAATTCCCCTCCAGATCTTCCCTCAGGGGGGGAACTAGAGAAACCACATGTGGCCCCCATCTCTAATCTTTACTTCAATAGGAACTGGTTTTCCTCTTATAATGTTTTTATAATAATATGATACCTTTGAAAATCAGGGCAACAAGGGCGGCATAAGCACTGAGGAAAAGCCATGTGAGGACACAGTGAGAAGACTAACTCACTTTGCTCATATTTTTTTCTGTGCCCTCTGTGACTCTTACCTGTTTGGTTAAAAGTATGCACACTATTTAAGCTAGCCTGTTTTATATCTCTCCCTCCATGAGTCATAACCTGAACATTTTCCCCCAAAAACTTCCTATATTTACATCCTTGAAGCTTTCCCCCACTTTCTATGTATTACCATTGCTCTGATCAACACCTGTCACTCATCACAAATAGCTGGTGCTAGAAAGAGGCTGCTGGCCCCTTCTCTTCTTCACCACCAGCATCCAAAGATTCCACCCCATGATCCTTCGCTGCCTGCTTCCTGCCCTGGGTTTCCTCTCTTCACTACTACTCATTTGACTGGCTTCAGACTCACTGTATTAGATCATATATGTGATGTTGCCCCTGTGTCAACAATCCAGCCATGCCATTCTACTGAGACAACAATGTGTACTTGCCCATAGGACTATGCCAATGGTTGTTTGCAGGGGTAATATTTGTAACAGGGATAATTTTTTAAAAGGAAACACTGTAAGGGTGAGGCAAAGATGCCTAGTTTTTAATGAAGCAAGATATGTCAGCTTTTGAGCCATCTGGGCCCTACAAAACCCCTAAAGGATAAGACTGTCTTTCCTACTGGTATCCTTCTGGTTCACTCAGCTCTAGCCACGTGGGTCTCATTGCAGTTTCCAGAACATAGTACCACCTCTGGGTTTTGCACATGGAATTCCTTCTGCCTGAACTGCTTCTACCCTGACTGTCAGCACAGCTTGCTCCATCGTTCCTTCATGTCTCTATTCAAATAGAATGAAGGGATCTCTGATGGCCCCATCTAAAATATAAAATTTCATCTCTTCTAATTCTCACCACCCTTTCCTGCTTTACTTTACCCCTTAGCATGTATCACTATTTGTTACAGTACATATTTTAATAATACTTATTGATCTTGCTTATCTGTCCATCTCCCCCTCTAGAATGCAAGTCCTAGAAACAGAGAGATTTTGAACCTTTTCTTCACTACTGCATGCCAAGCACCTAGAATGGAGACTGACAATTTTGGCTAGTCCATACGTATTTGTTGAATGAATGAATAAATGAGCTCATACTAAAAAGTTAAAGCAGAAAGCAAAAATCTATTAGAATGTGTCTTAGCTTGGGCTGCTGTTACAAAATATCATAGACTGGGTGGCTCAAACAACAGAAATGTATTTCTCACAGTTCTGGAGGCTGAGAATTCCAAATCAACGGACCTGTAGATTTGGGAGCTGGTGAGGGCTGTCTTCCTTGCTTGCAGATGGCTGCCTTCTAATTGCGTCCTCACATAGCCTTTCTTCAATGCTTACTCCTGAAGGGACAGAGATCTCTGTCTTCCTCTTCTCATAAGGGTACTAATCCCTTTATGAGGATGCTACCTTCATGACCTAATATAAAGATAATTAACTCCCAAGATCCCACCTCCAAATACCATCACATTGGGGACTAGGACTTCAACATATGAATTTTAAGAGGTGATATGGTTTGGCTCTATGTCCCTACCCAAATCTCACCTTGAATTGTAATAGTCATCATATGTCATGGGAGGAAACTGGTGGGAGGTAACTGAATCATGAGGGTGGTTTCCCCCATTCTGTTTTTGTGGTAGTGAATAAGTCTCACAAAATTTGATGGTTTTATAAACGGGAGTTCCCCTGCACATATTCTCTTGCCTGCTGCCATGTAAGACATGATTTTGCTCCTTGTTCACCTTCCATCATAATTGTGAGGCCTCTCCAGCCATGTGGAACTGTGAGTCAATTAAAACTCTTTCCTTTATAAAATACCCAGTATTGGGTATGTCTTTATTAGCAACATGAGAACAGACTAATACAATAGGACGTAAGCATTCATCCCATAACATGACATAAGCTTTATGGGGACAGAAAGCTTATTTTTATATTTCCTGAGTGGCTACTATATGCCAGACACTATTCCAGTTGTTGGGAATAGTGCCTGGCATATAGTACCCACTCAGGAAATATTTGTTGAGTGAGAACCAGAGAAATTGTAATGTAAGTGCTGAGCTAACACATAACATACCATCAAATCACAGAAGTTCTGTTAATATACAGGCTCAAATTTCTATTCATCAAACATTATACAATCATTTATAAAGATTATCAATTACAATGTTGGTTTTGTGCTGGTGACACAGACTCAAGTAAACTGATTTAAATTAGAGGACCACACATCATCAACTGGATAGATGTTTATTTCTCTCTCACATAATAGTCCAACTTGTATAGCAGTTCTACTCTGTCAAGTCTTCAGAGGCCTGGACACTCTGCTTTGTGGCTCTACCATCATTAAAGTGTGGTCTTTGTCTCTGGTCCAAAGCAGTTTACTTCCTTATCTGAAAAACATAGCAGTAGAGGGTAAAGAGAGAAAGAAATGCCACACCCCTTACCTTACAGGGCACATGAAGAAGTTACAGTCATCACTGTTGCTCACACTGCCTTGGCCAGAACTGAACCACATGGTCAGACCTACCCACAAGTTAGGATGGAAAATGCAGTCGTTATTCTAAGGAGCTATAACTAAGGGCTTCCACTATTATGAAAGAAGAGATGAACACATTTAGGTTAGAGATAACAGTCTATGCCAGAGTATATATTTTTAAATAATCATTTGAAATTAACCCTGACTTTGTGTAAATAATTGTTGAAGGTGAGTAATACATACACAGAGGGTCATTATACTATTTTTTCTACCTATGTTTATGTTTGAGAATTGCATAGTAAAGGATTCTCAAAAATTTAATTGCATAAGCCTGTATCATGGGATTTTGTTGGTGTTTGAATTAAGTAGGATTTGGCGCGTCATCAAAAGTTGGAAAGGGGCTGGGATATTTACAGGGTTTTGAAGGACTCCTGAGACACTGGACAGCCTATGTGGTACTGGATAGTTTTCCTCCAAGCCAGCTGCCGAAACAAAAGCATAAACAAGAAAATACTGACCTGATAATTATTTTGAATATCTCAATCTCTATGTTATTGTGGTGGCTCCAGAAAGCACACAAATGCCTGGAGCAAGGATCCTGTTTCTAAGAGAGGATGTTCGATTCAGGCTATTCCAGGCAATGCCCCATCTTACCTGTGCTCAGGAGGTCACCACATTACAGCCATACCACCAATTCTGCTCCAACCTGCTTCTGGTTATTCTCTATAAAGCATATTGTGCCCAACTTAATAAATGTAGAATTTTATTTTGTAATTACTCATTTTCTGTCTCACTTTTTGAAAGTCATCCCTAACCATGAAGTGCCTGTTTCACAAGTGGTTCTTGATGTCTTGCAAATGAGATGGCATTTAGGACCTTAAAGCCTCATTGGAGCAATACTTCTTAGAGACTAACTCATTAGCTCTGAGGACTAATCCACACTCTCCCACTCATCAGCCTTAAAACCTTGGAAACTCAGGGAAACTGGGGCTATTTCCTGTACTTATGCAATGAAGATAAGCCCTTCAAAATCAGCGTGTCATGAAGGATGCATCAAAACATAAGTGAAAGTGATCTCTAAATATAAAAATAAAGATTCTTTCAAGTTCTTATTCCTTCTTAAACTTAATCTTCTTGAAGACTTAAGAATATTTTTCCTTAAGTTCTATAGTGTCCCCTGGCCTCATCATACTATCAATACAGTAAGGGTTGCATTCAGAATTCCACACTGTGTTCTCTGACTGTACCTACGCAGCATTATCAGACCTCCAGCTCCCCTTCAAAATCCCTGTAGACTCCTAGGGGTTCTCAGAGGAGCTACGAGTTCATCACTGTGTTTCCCTTTCAGGAAATGAGGTGGCCTGTACCATCATTATTCTTGCTTTTCCTTTCTCTAGTCATCTTCACAACCTCAGAAAGCTGTCACCATAATTAAGGACACCTCTTTATGAGAACTACGGTTGCCAAAGACAAATGTGAGAGATGCTAATTTACAATTTCTACTCTTTAGTTCCTGCTTTTACTTCCTTATCACCAGTTCAGCTATTTTGCATGTGTGTGTTGTTTGGAAATTAGTCTCTTTGTATTTTCTTTAACCTGGTATACATCATTATTCCAAGATATCAGTCTTAGCTGAGAGTTCTGACTGCCTTCACTTCCACAGTGAAGTGAAGACATGCTCTCGCCACCTTAGGTTTACACTCTGCTCTTGAGTCTCAGCACGGGGCTGTGGAACTCTCACTTCTTAGTGGAATTTTGATGAACTGGCTCTTCTGGCTCACTCTTATAACCTTTTCATAGAATACTCCGACAGGAGTCCATGGCACTGGACTGGAAGAATATTTGAGAAAAGGACATTGGACTCCAGAATCTCCTTCCTCTCTGATTCTGTGGCACTATTCTTGAATCAAGCTATCATTTCTCATTTCTTCTTTTCCTCATTATAATTCCTCATAGGGAGGTGTTTCTGCCTCTTATGCAAATAGACTCCCTCCAACACTTCTTCATGTCCAGGCACTTAGGAGTTTTATAAAGGCACAGCTCTGGAATGATCTAAAGTACCTATCACACTTTATGAGCGCCTGTCCTACAGACTACCCATGAGTTTTGCCCCCAAACCTCATATGTTGATATCCTAATCCCCAATGCAATGGTATTAGGAGGTGGGGCTTTGGGGAAGTAATTAGGTCAAGAGAGTACATCCCTTGTGATTAGGATTAGTGCCCTTATAGGAAGAAACATGAGAACTTGCCCTCACTCTCTCTGCTCTCTGCCAGGTGAAAACACAAGGAGAAGATGGCCATCTGCAAACCAGATCCAGACACTGGATCTGCTAGCACCTAGATCTTGGACTTCCCGGTCTCTAGGACTGGAGAAATAAATGTTTTTGTTTAAGCCACCCATTCTATCGTATTTTTGTTAAAGCAGCCCAAATTGACTAAGATATCCGGTCTGTGCAAGTGAAAATCTTTTCTCCTTACACGAAAAATGAAATGCCATGGATTAGTGAGTTCAACTACTCAGATTACCTGAAGTTTTCATGTTCCAATATTTGTAGATTACAGCTAGAGACAGAGAGAGCATTACTGGAATTTGTACACCACAGGTACAGTGTGAACTCTGGACTTGAGAAATTCACCATGTAATGATCTTTCATGGGAAAGAATACAAAAATATTGTAATTGACTGTGTTCACTTTTCTTATTAGATTTTTTGCTTCTTCTCTTGGTTCTCTGTCTTATTTCTGGATCTATAAACTAAAAATAGATTGTTTACTGTTTAAATTTCTTTGTTTTATGCCTTGAGCTACACACACACACACACACACAAAACAGTCAATCAAATATACCCAATCTTCCTATAAAAAGAGATAAAAATATTCAGGATGTTCCAGACATAAGATTATTCTAACTTTTAATCCTGATTTACAGAAATTAGAGAGTTGGGTCTAAATTTAACTGGGTCTGACCTGCTTCACCTAGACTCACCATTAACAATGAGAAAGAATTTTAAAATCCCCAATTCCTGTCAGTTTCTATTATGAATCAAAAAAGCATTTCCTTAATCCTTATCCCCAAGAGGAGTTTCATTATCATTTCAAACATAAAGAATTCTGCTTGAAATATTATATAATTTTAGAAACTTTGATTTTAAAATAAGTGGAAATTAAGCAACTTGATAAAATTATGTTTATAAACTATTCATCTCTCTTAAAAGAAAATTCAAAAGGATGCTATGCTAATCTCATGAATTTGTCCTAAAAATTGCAGCTGTTTCTTTAAAGAGATATAGAATAGCAGGTGGCTAGGGAGAAGTCTTTATTAATTTGAAGATCTCTTGACCCTGAGCCTTTCAATTTTTCTCTAGAGGAGGAAAGGGTTAACTTATATTATTTCCATTTTTGTCCAGGAAGGACAGGCTCTAGGATCTGAATTGCCAAGTTCAGTGCCAAGGCTGCACAAAATAATGAGAGGCCATATTACAGATTCTTTTATCAGCATCTCAAAAGGCTACATACCTATTAAAATACCAAACTAACCCTCCTGTATACGTAAGTATACAGTTTGGTATGAGAGTAAGAAAGTCAATTTCTCCTCAAGCACCTTTTCCCATGTATTTAACTTTGTCCTAATTTCTTTGCAATCTACTTAGCACCACAAATTTAGGATAAGGGAGACGGGACACTTAGGGGCTTATCAGCTCTCATTATATCACTTCAGATAGAGAGAGCAACTTGACATCCCACTCAAAAAAAAAAAAAAAAAAAAAGGCATGGCAGAGGAGGTCAGAGGACTGAACCCCCTACAACACTCTTTTGACCAAGCATTTAGTCCTCTAGTAGCATTTATTGAACCCACAGTATTTTGGCATAGGTGATTCTTCATCCTTTGAACAGAGGGTCTGGGCACAGGAAATGGGGCAAATTCAATCATATTTTGAAGAAATAGCAAAATGGCTGATGTAAATGCTACCTTATCACTAACTACACTAAATTTAAATAAGCACTTGAATCAAAAGACAAAGTTTGTTAAAATGAATACAAAAACATAATCCAAATATTTGTTGTCTACCAGAGATATACTTTAGATTCAAAGACACAACTATGTTGAAATTAAAAGAATATCATTCAAATAATAAGCAAAAAGAGCTGAAGTTTCTATACTAATATCAGACAAAACAGATTTTAAGGTTAAAATTATTTCTAGACACAAAGAAGAACATTTTAGGACAAAAGGATCACCCAGTCAGGAAGCTATAATAATTATAAACATATATTCACCTAACAAAAAAGCCTGAAAATACATCAAGAAAAAACTAACATAATTGAAGAGAGAAATAGGAAACTCAACAATATTTGGAGACTTTAATACTCTGCTTTTAACAATACATTGAACAACTAGGTAAATTATCAACAGGAGTATAAAAGACTTGAACAATGTGATAAACCAACTAGACCTAGCAGACATCTATTGAACAGTTCAGTCAACAATTGCAGAATACACAGTCTTCTCAAGTGCATATAAAACATTCTACAGGTAGACCATATGTTAGGGTGTAAAACAAACCTCAATAAATTTAAAAGGATTGAAATTATGCAAAGTATGTTCTCTTATCCTAACAGAGTTAAGTTAGCAATCAATAATTGGAAAAAAAATTAGAAACTCATAAATATGTGAAAGTTGAACAATACAGTCTTAAATAACCATTGGTCAAAGAAGAAATCACACAAAAAATTATAAAACGTTTTGAGATGAATGAAAACAAAAACACAATATACTAAAACTTATGAAATTCAACTAAAGCAGTGCTTAGAGATAAATTTATAGCTGTATTTATCTAATTTTTTAAAATGTTTATTTCAATAGCTTTACGAGTACAAGTGTTTTTTACTTACAATTGATTATACATGTGTATACATACACAAATATATGTACATATATATGTGAATACACACATACATACACATATATACACATACACCCACAACATTTTTTGTAATCCTCTCATTGGCTACAGAGCACTTAGGTTGATTCCACATCTTTGCAACTGTGAACTGTGCTGCAATGAACATATAAGTCAGATGCTTTTTTATATAACTTATTTTCCTTGGGTAAATACCCAATAGAGGAACTGCTGGATCAAATAGTAGATCTATTTTTAGTTCTTTGAGAAATCTCCATAATGTTTTCCGTAAAGGTTGTGCTAATTTACATTCCCACCAATTGTGTTGTAAGCATTCATTTTTCACCACATCCTCACCAACATCTACAGGTTTTTGACTTTTTAAGAATGGCATTCTGACTTGGGTAAAGTGGCATCTCATTGTGGTTTTAATTTGCATTTTCCTTATGATTAGTGATGTTGAAGATTTTTGTATATGTTTGTTGGCCATTTGTATATCTTCTTTTGAGAGATATCTGTTCATGTCATTTGCCTAATATATAATGGGACTTGTTTCTTTCTTGCTGATTTGTCTTAGTTCCTTTGCAAATTCTGGATGTCAGTCCTTTGCCAGGAACATGGTTGTGAATATTTTCTTTCATTCTTTAGGTTGTCTGTTTACTCTATGGATTATTTTGCTGTGCAGAAAAGTTTTAGTTTAATTAAGTCCCATTTGTTTATTTTTCTTTTTGTTGCATTTGCTTTTGGGCTCTTAGTCATAAATTCTTTATCTAGGCCAATGTCTAGAAGAGTTTTTCCTAAGCTTTCTTTAAGAATTTTTATGGATTCAGGTCTTACATTTAAGATTTTAATCTATCTTGTGTTAATTTTTGTCTATGATGAGAGAGAGAGATCAAGTTTCATTCTTTTTCGTGAACACCATTTGTGGAATAGAGTGTACCTTCTCCAGTATGTGTTTTTGTGTGCTTTGTCAAAGATAAATTGGTTGTAGACTTTATTTCTAGGTTCTCTATTCTGTTCCACTGGTCTATGTGTGTACTTTTATACCTGTGCCATACTGTTTTGGTTACCATAGCCTTCTAGTATAATTTGAAGTTGGGTAGTGTGATGCCTCTGGCTTTGTTCTTTTTGTTTAAGATTTCTTTGGCGATTTGGGCTCCATTTTGCTTTCAGATGAACTTTAGGATTTTTTCCCTAATTCCTTGAAAAATGACATTGGTATTTTGATAGGAATTGTATGGAATCTGTAGATTGTTTTGAGCAGTACAATCATTTTCACAATATTGATTGTTACTATCCATAAACATGAATTTTTTTTTCATTCATTTGTTTCAACTGTGACTTATTTCAGCAGTGTTTTTTAGCTCTCCTTGTAGAGATTCATCATCACTTTGGTTACGTATATTCCTAGAGATTAATATTTTGTAGCCATTGAAAATAGGATTGAGTTCTTGATTTGATTCTCAGCTTGACTGTTATTGGTGTATAGCAATGCTACTGATTTTGTATGTTGATTTTGTAACCTGAGACTTTACTAAATTCATTAATCAAATCTAGGAGTCTTTTGGAGGAGACTTTCATGTTTTCTAGGTATAAGATTATATCATCAGCAAACAGAGATAGTTTGACTTCCTCTTTTCCAAATTGGATGCCCTTTCTTT
Source organism: Mandrillus leucophaeus (assembly GCF_000951045.1). NCBI lineage: Eukaryota > Metazoa > Chordata > Mammalia > Primates > Cercopithecidae > Mandrillus > Mandrillus leucophaeus. The sequence goes on along the minus strand of NW_012104176.1, from coordinate 2,865,254 downwards.
CTTTCCCTTGCCTTATTATTCTGGCTAGGATGTCCAGTTCTTACAGTTCACTACTTCTGAAAAGAAATAGTGAAAGTGGGCATCCTTGTCCGTTCTATCTCTGAGGGGGAATGCTTTCAACTTTTCTCTATTCAGTATTATATTTGTTATGGGTTTGTCTTATATGGCATTTATTATTTTAAGGTATATTCCTTCTATGCCTAGTTTGTTAAGGTTTCATATTTTATATGAAAATATGCTGTATTTTATCAATTGTTTCTTTCTACATATATTGAAATGATCATATAGTTTTTGTTTTTAATACTGTTTATGTGGCAATCACATTTACATTTATTAATGTGCATATGTTGAAACATCTTTGCATCCCTTGAGGAAACACACTTGATTGTGTTGAATTATCATTTTGATATGGTGTTGGATTTGGATTGCTAGTATTATGTTGATGATTTTTACATCTATGTTCATCAGGAATATTGGTCTGTACTTTCTTTCTTTGTTGTGTCCTTTCCTGGCTTTGGTATCAGAGTGATACTGGCTTCATAAAATGAAATAGCAAGGACTCCTTCCTTTTCAATCTTTGGTAATACTTTCAGTAGGATTGGTGTAAGTTGTCCTTTGAACATCTGATAGAATTTGGCTGTGGATCCTGGCTTTTTGTTGTTGTTGTTGGAAGACTTTTATTACTGATTCAATCTCATTACTCATTATTGATCTGTTTAAGATTCCTATTTCTTCCTGATTAAAGCTTGGAGGATTGTATCTTTCCAGGAGTTTATCAATTTCCTCTAGATTTTCCAGTTTGTGTGCACAGAGATGTTCTTAGTAATCTTGGACAATCTTTTGTATTTCTGTGGTATCAGTGGTAATGTTTCCATGTTCATTTCTGATTGAGTTTTATTGAAACTTTCTCTTTTTGGGGTTAATCTAGCTAGTGGTCTATCAATTTGGTTATCTTTTCAAAGAACCAACTTTTGGTTTCATTCATCCTTTGTATTCATTTTTTTTTTTAATTTTATTTAGTTCTGGTCTGATCTTTTTTTTCTTCTGATAGCTTTGGATTTGGTTTCTTCTTGTTTTTCTAGTTCCTTAAGATATGATATTAGGTTGCCAATTTGTGATCTTTCTGTCTTTTTGATATAGGCATTTATCTCTAGAAAGTTCACTCTTAGCACTGCTTTTGCTGTATTCCAGATATTTTGAGAGATTTATAAACATTAATATAAAGTGAGAGATTTAAAATCAATACCCTAACATTCCACCTTAAAATATAATAAAAATAAAAGAACAAACTAAACTCAAAGAAAGCAGAATAAAGAAAAAATAAAGGTTAGAGAAAAATAACTGAAATTGAGAATAGAAAAATAGAGAAAATCAACAAAGCCAGAAGTTACTTCTTTAAAAAGGTCAACAGCTTTAATTAGACTGACCAAGAAAAGAAAAAGAAGATTCAAATTGCAAAAATGAACAACAAAAGTGAGACATCATTACGCGTCTTGCAGAAATAAAAAGGATTAAAAGAGAACACCGTAAAAAATTGTATCCAAAAAACCAGATAACCTGGGTACAACAGAGACATTTATAGAAAGACAGAAACTAACAGAATTGAGTCAAGAAAAAGTGTAAAAAGGAATGAAGCACTGATACATACTACAACATGAATGAACCTTGAAAATATTATTACATGAAAGAATCCAGTCACAAAAGACCACATGTATAAATACATTTATATAAAATATCCAGAATAGACAAATTCATAGGGACAGAAAGTGGAGGGTCTCAGGGAGAGGGCAATGGAATGATGAGAAATGGATTTTCTTTTGTTTTTTGAGACAGAGTCTCACTCTCTCACCCAGGCTGCAGTGCAGTGGTGCGATCTCGGCTCACTGCAAGCTCTGCCTCCCAGGTTCATGCCATTCTTCTGCCTCAGCCTCCCAGGTAGCTAGGACTACAGGCGCCTGCCACCATGCCTGGCTAATTTTTTGTATTTTTAGTAGAAACGGGGTTTCACCATGTTATCCAGGATGGTCTTGATATCCTGACCTCGTGATCTGCCTGCCTTGGCCTCTCAAAGTGCTGGAATTACAGGTGTGAGCCACCGTGCCCAGCTGAGAAATGGATTTTCTTTAGGGGGCAATAGAAATGCCCTAAAATTAGACAAGTGGTTATGTTTGCACAACTCTCAATATATGAAAAAATTTTCCTTGTACTTCATAGGATAAAATTCATGATACACATGTTTTATCTCAATAAAGCTGTTATTAAAAAGAAAAATAAGCAATGGACCAGATCTGATGCACAGGTTAGCGTTTACAAACTCTTATTTTAGAATGATGCTTACTATATACTTTAAATTTCATATGGAACCAAAAAAAAAGCCCATATAGCCAAGACAATCCTAAGCAAAAAGAACAAAGCTGGAGGCATCATGCCACCTGACTTCAAACTATACTACAAGGCTACAGTAACCAAAACAGCATGGTACTGGTACCAAAACAGATATATAGACCAAGGGAACAGAACAGAGATCTCAGAAATAACGCCACAAGTCTACAAGCATCTGATCTTCCACAAAACTGACAAAAACAATGGTGAGAGAATTCCCTATCTAAGAAATGGTGCTGAGAAAACTGGCCAGCCATATGCAGAAAATTGGACCCCTTCTTTACACCTTATACGAAAATTATCTCAAGATGGGTTAAAGACTTAAATGTGAAACCTAAAATCATAAAAACCCTAGAAGAAAACTGAGGCAATACCATTCAGGACATAGGCATGGGCAAAGACTTCATGACTTCATGACTAAAACACCAAGAGCAATTGCAGCAAAAGCCAAAATGGCATCCAATTAAACTAAAGAGCTTCTACACAGCAAAAGAAACTATCATCAGAGTGAATGGGCAACCTACAGAATAGGAGAAAACTTTCACAATCTATCCATCTGATAAAGGGCTAATATCCAAAATCTACAAGGGACTTATACAAATTTACAAGAAAAATACAAACAACTTCATCAAAAAGTGAGCAAAGGATATGAACAGTCACTTCTCAAAAGAAGACATTTATGCAGCCAACAAACATATGAAAGAAAGCTCATTATCACTGGTCATTATAGAAGTACAAATCAAAACCACAATGAGATATCATCTCACGCCAGTTAGAATGGTGATTATTAAAAAGTCAGGAAACAACAGATACTGGAGAGGATGTAGAGAAACAGGAATATTTTTACACTGTTGGTGGGAGTGTAAAGTAGTTCAACCATTGAGGAAGACAGTGTGGCAATTTCTCAAGGATCTAGAACTAGAAATACCATTTGACCCAGCAATCCCATTACTGGGTATATACCCAAAGGATTAGAAATCATTCTACTAGAAAGACATCGGCACACATATGCTTATTGCAGCACTGTTTACAATAGCAAAGACTTGGAACCAACCCAAATGCCCATCAATGATAGACTGGAGAAAGAAAATGTGGCAAACATACACCATGGAATGCTATATAGCCATAAAAATGAATGAGTTCAGCCAGGTGCGGTGGCTCAAGCCTGTAATCCCAGCACTTTGGGAGGCCGAGGCAGGCAGATCACAAGGTCAGGAGTTCGAGACCAGCCTGGCCAATATGGTGAAACCCCGTCTCTACTAAAAATACAAAAATATTAGCCGAGAGTGGTGTCGGATTCCTGTAGTCCCAGCTATTTGGGAGGCTGAGGCAGGAGAATTGCTTGAACCTGGGAGGCGGAGGTTGTAGTGAGCCGAGATCGGGCCACTGCACTCCAGCCTGGGAGACAGAGAGGGACTCCATCTCAGGAAAAAAAAAAAAAAAAAAAAATGAATGAGTTCATGTCCTTTGCAGGGACATGGATAAAGCTGGAAACCACCATCCTCAGCAGACTGACACAGGAACAGAAAATCAAACACTGCATGTTCTCACTCATAAGTGGGAGTTGAACAATAAAAACACATAAACACTGGGGCCTGTCGGAGGGTGAGGGACAAGGGGAGGGAGAACATTAAGACAGATAACTAATGCATATGTGACTTAAAATCTAGATGATTGGTTGATAGGTGCAACAAACCACCATGGCACATGTATACCTATGTCACAAACTTGCACATTCTGCACATGTATCCCAAAACTTAAAGTAAAATAAAATAAAAATAAAAACATATAGAAGACATAAAAGGTTAGATTTGTTGATGGATGAAATACAAAGAGTAAAAGAAAGAAGCATCTAGGGAATCCAAGATAACTCCCATCTTCAATTAAAGCCTTTAATCCTTCTTCATTCAGTCTCACAGGGAAAAAAATCATATATGAAGTAAAAGATATACACATGCACCCCAAATGTGTGCTCAGTGTGGGATAAAATAAGAATATTCACATAAAGAAAAAAATCTAAATCAAGGGTATTATTGGGAGGAGGTGGGAGTACAGGGTTATTGTAGGAACTTGAATCTATATGTCCTAGAATTCCAAGAGTATCATCATGGCTTTGGTTAGAGATTTAGTGTATTCACTCTTAAAGAGAGAAGAAATACCTGCAAACACACACACATATGCACACACACGCAGGCAATGAGCTCAAAGTCCAAATTCTTAATTTACACCTATCATGGGTCCGTAAGGCTATACAAACTTTCTAATCTATAGACAAGTTCTTGTTCCCTACAGAGGTTGTTCAGCAGTACTGAGATGACCTTCAGAAGAAAAGCTACTAGGTGGTCCATGAAATGCAATATAAGGAAACCATACGACTTCACAAATGTTTTTGTGTGTTTCTCCAGAAATCCTTACTAATTTAGAAATTCTAGTTAATTTCTTTATATAATTATACATGATTTTGCTATGGACACAGCAGTAATCTATTTGTAATTTTGTTTTTCAATAAATTTATAGTGAGCAAAAAGAAAATTGATAGAATGAAATATTGTCAGGAAAAGTATTGATAGGGCTTGTTCTGCTGTTAATTTTAATTGTCCTAATTAATCTGAGCTCACTCAGACCTGTCTTCTGATTCTGCCATTAGTTAGTGGTTTGACCTTAAACAAGTTAGTTTTTCTTTATTTGTCAAATGAAGGAGTTGAACTAGAGCATCTTCTAAGATTCCTTTCACCTCCAACAATATTTGTATTTCTGAAATGGGAATGAAACTACTAGTTGTAATCTAACATGTTAAATTTCCTTGGCCCACCATACTAACTATAGTAACTGAATCACTAATAAACTAATCACTAAAAAACAGTAGAGAAAATGTTTCACTTTAGGTTCAGGGAGAGAGTAAATGGGTATTCAGTTTTTCAATTGCATGCTACAGAAGTTTTTATAGAATAACTAATAGAAATGTGTTTAAAAGAAACCTGGGTGATTTATTTTTATAAACCTAAAACTGTTCTGCGTGTGTCTTCTAGCCGTGTGTAACCAGTGTAGATGTATGTCATGTTGTGAAAGAATGTCCTTGATTATCCTGTTCCCAAATCCCACCTACCACGTGGTTGTTGGACACGTGGTATTATAATGTCCATTAAGTTATCCAGTTGGAAGTTATGCTTTCATTACTATATAAATGCATTTAAACAATGACCCATTTGCAAATAGGCATGTCCATAACTATGAGAGTAGATAATACCAATACTGCATTTCCTCTGACTTCAGCCAAGCATAAAAGCGACAAATGGGTTTATCGCTCCACTCTCGTGTTCAGCTAAAATTAGAGATTTAAATTTGAATAGTACTAAATGGCTCTCTACACTCAGGTAGCACTCCCTTGACCATCTGCCAATGTGCATGTTTCCTAATATAGAACACTGCTCCCGCTGGCAAATTCATTTCCTCAATGTTCTAGAAGCTACAGAAAAACTCAGCAAAGCATAGGCTCTAGCCTCTTCTTAGAAGGAGTAAACACCTTTTACAATGAAAATCATCCGTTTCCTTGAAAAATTATAATATGATTTGGCATTCATACTTTCTTTGGGTAGAGCCTTGCCTTGGTAACATGCTCAGTGGTTGGCTATTTATTTAAATCATTTGGGAGCATTTTGAAGACAGATGAGCTTAAAACACATCTTTAGCAAAGCAAAATAGATTCAGACTTCATCAAACATCGGTTAATTTTTGACACATACTGAATTCATTAAGTTAATTCACCCTATAGAGTAACTCACAGGAAGCTCCCAGCACAACATGAAAGAAGCAAAAATTCAGTTATGCAAATTATTTCAACTTAAACTGTGCCTAGTGAACAACAGAAGGAATAAGTGATTCAAACTGTATGCTAATCACCTTTGCATCTACAGAGTGAAGGCCGACAATGTCAGATTTTCTGCAGGATTTGGAAATGACAGTGTCTTTGAGGGTAGAATCCCTGCCAGGTCATCCATATGATGGAGAACTATTCTTAGTTTCCAGTAGTTTCTCCACTTAAATCTACTTAGTGGGTGACCACTTTCCTTTGCTAGGATATTAGGATGAGGTGAGATAATGAAACAATGCCTGATAATTTTTCTCAAAGTATTTAGTTTGGACCAAATTAAAAGTTGGCTGCAATTTATTCCCTTGCACTGTAGCTAAAATCACCTTTGGTCCTGGGAGATACTGGTCACTGCTACTTCACAGCAGCCTCAAGAATCTCTGGGTTAGAAAGAAATCATTCCTGACTTCTTGTGAGATTTGAGATTTTATTAATCATGACAAGAAAGTGATTCTACAGCTAAAAGCTTTGATACCAAGGGTCATATTGGTATTTAGTACATCTGAAAAGCTCTGGTGTGCTTAGAGTAGCAAATTCTGGCTCAAAGAGTTCTTTCAGCGATTCCAAAGACTGGTTTTGGCCATTACGATGGCTCATGCCTGTAATCCCAGCACTCTGGGAAGCCAAGGCAGGCAGAAGGCATGAGCCCAGGAGTTCGAGACTAGCCTGGGCAACATACATGGTGAAGCCCAGTCTCTACAAAGAAAAAAAAAAGAGAGAGACTAGTTTTAATGTACTTAACAAAAAACAAAAAAACTATCCCCTCCATTCCCTTCCTTTCCTTTGAGCTTTCTATTCAGAGTAGTTTTAATATATTGAGGACTTACTTTTGACCCAGATGCTCTATCAAACATTATTTAATTTTCTTTAATCTTCAGAATGACATTATGAAACAGAAAATTTTATATTCATTCTACATTTGAGGAACCTTTGGCTCTGAGAGTTTAAGTTATTTACACCAAAAGCAAGGCTAGAGTTTGGATTTGAATCCTGATCTGAATGACCTCCAAAGTCCACGATGGTTCCAATGTGCTACTGTAGTCCCCACATAGCAGGAATGAGCTATGTTTGCCCTGACCCCAATACCATAAGGTTCCTTCCTCTACCCTTGTTATAGATCATCCAGAATGCTACACCAAAGTACTGTAGACTGAGTGGCTTATAAACAACAAAGATTTATTTCTTACCATTCTGGAGGCTAGAAGTCTCAGATCAGGGTAACAGCATAGCTACTCTCTAGTAAGGACCCTCTTCTGAGTTGCAGATTTTTGACTTGTTGTATCCTTACATGGTAGGAAAAGAGCAAGCTAGCTCTCTGGCCTCATATGCGATCACTAATCCCATTCATAAGGGCTCCACTCTCATGGTCTCATTACTTCCTTAAGGCTTTATCTCCAAGTAGCATTAGGGATTAGACTTTAATATATGAATTTCAAAAGACATAAACATTCAGTTTATAACATTAGAGCCAAGATTTGAACCCTGGCCAAATGACTTCTGAAGTCCATGCTGGTTTCAGTGGCTAATTCACTGTCTGCCTAGCAAGTTATGATCACCCTGACCCCCAAGGCAGTAAAGCTTTTTTTTTTCTACCTTTAGGTTTAGTTTGAAGTTTCAGTCTAGAGTTCAAAACTCACATGCCTTGACCCTTCTCAAAGAATTCTAATTCAGTGAATCTGGGAGCAGGCAGTTATAGTTTCCTAAAATTCCCCAGTTGGTTCCAATTCATGCTTCTAGTTGAGAACCACTGATCATATAATTTAGTGGTCCTATACCATGAAAGTCCATGTATACATTCTTAGACATTGTGAGATCTATAAAAAGTTTTCAGTGTTGTGTTCCCATTTCAATAGTATTTTTTAAATTACTGCTGTGTTCTGAATATGGTTTTTTCACCTCTGAAACTCATGTTGAAATTTGATTCCCAATGTAATGTGTTGAGAAGTGGTGGGAGCTTTAAGAAGGATTTAGGTCATAAGGGCTTCATCCTCATGAAGGGACTAATGCCACTGTTAGGGGACTGGGCTAATTCTCAAGAAAGTGAGTTCTCACTCTTAAGTGTCTGGATTAGTTATGACTGGAGTGGGTTATTATAAAGTGAGGCTGCCCCTCATGTTTTCCTCCTGTTGCACATGCCAATTTCCCTTTCTGCTTCTCCACCATGTATGATGTGGCATGAGGCCCTTACCAGAGCTGCTGCCATGCCCTTGGAATTTCAGCCTGCAGAACCATGAGCCAAATAAACTTCTAGTCTTTATCAATTACCCAGTCTCAGGAATTCTGTTATGCCAACAGAAAACTAACTATTACTCTAAGTCAATTCTGGATATGAACAACCAAGCCCTGCCAGGTGACTTTATCAATTTCTATTTGTTTCAACTTTGTAGCCATTCAACAAACATTTATGTTCCTGACATATGTTATTCAATGTACAATGACAAATAAGACAATAAGTACGTTTCCTGATTAGCAAAATGGTGTTAGAAATAGCAATTATCTGAACTAATTTTCAACAAAGGTTCCAAGAACAAGCAATGAGGGAAGGACAATCTCTTTAATAATTGGTGTTGAGAAAACTGGATATCCATATGCAAAAGAATGAGATTACACCATTATCTCACATCATACGTAAAAATCAAGTAAAAATGAATAGAAATGTAAACATAAGACCAAAAACTATAAAGCTACTAAAAGAAAGCATAGGAGAAAACTCCATGATACTGTCTGGGAAATTATTTCTGAGATAAGACTTCAATAGCACCACAGGCAATAAAAGTAAAAACTGACAAATGAAACTACAACAAACTAAAAAGTTTCTGCACAGCAAAGGAAACAGTTAATAGTGTGAAGAGACAACCCACAGGAGACTGGAAGAAAATGTTTACAACCCATATATCTGATAAAGGTATAATATGCAAAATATAGAAGGAACTCAAGCAACTCAATAGCAATATAACAACCCAATTTAAAAATGGGAAAAGGATCTGAGCAGACATTTCTAAAAGAAAGAGATGAATAGCCAACAGACATATGAAAAAATGCTCAACCGTTTCTCTAATCATCAGAGAAATGCAAATTAAAACCCCAACAGAATATCACCTCATGCTTGTTAGAATAGCTATTATCAAAAAACAAATAGTTAAAAATGATTATGGCGGACCAGAAGCAGGAGTAGATCACAGCTCCAACTCGGACAGACAGAGCAGCATGTAAAGGCTTGCACTGTGAATTTTAGCCCTGAATGACTGAAAGAACAAACCCGGAATCCCAAGATGACCTACAGACCCTCTGAAGGAAGCTTAGACTCCTCCTGCAGGACCTGGGAGATACCCCAAATACTGTAAGTGCCCAAACTACAGTGGAAATGGGATATTCTCTGCTCCCGGACACACACTCCCACTGGGTGTGGGGAAACTGAAGGTCTAGTTTGCCGGAGAAGTTTCCGACCTTACCTGGAGCTGAGTCAACTTAGAGAGCCGAGTGAATTGCAGAGGTGGAGGAGGCAGTGGGAAGGGCCCTGGGAGCTTGCTGGGTCCCCAGGCAGGCCATTCCTGCCTGGCACCACAGGGATTCTTTCGGGAAGGTGGCCAGAGGTGCGGGGAGATAATCACAGGGAGTAGGAGATCTCCAGCTGAACTTTGTAATAATTTAAACCAGGTGAGAAGCCTCCTGACCAGAACTCAGGGGAGGGCATAAATCCAGCATGCAGACTCCACAGGTGGGGGAAGAACCAGAGCCCTTTTATCTCACGGCTGGGAGGCGGGCAGCCTGGGACAAGTTCTTAAGCCCTGCTCACCCACAGCCTGGAAATAGACTTGTTGCCATTGGGGGTGGCACGATGGGAGTGAGACCGGCCCTTCAGATTGTGTGGGAGTTGGGTGAAACCTGTGACTACTGGCTTTCCCCCACCTCCCTGACAACCTGCATGACTCAGCAGAGGCAGCCACAATCATCCTAAGTACACAGCTCCATTTACCTGGGAACCTCACTTCCATCCCCAACAGAAGCCACAGCAAGGCCCGCCCAAGGAGAGTCTGAGCTCAGACGTGTCTATTCCTGCCCCCACCTGATGGTCCTTCCCTACCCACCCTGGTAGCTGAAGACAAAGGGCATATACTATTGGGAGTTCCAGGGCCCCACCTACCACCAGTTCCTCTCCATACTACCACAGCTGATGCTCTCTGGAAAAGTGCCACCTCCCAGCAGGAGACCAACGAGCACAAAGATAGAACGTTAAACTACCAAAGCTAAGAACCCTCACAGAGTCCACTTTACTGCTCTGCCACCTTCACCAGAACAGGTGCTGGTACCCACAGCTCAGAGATCCATAAACGGTTCACATCACAGGACCCTGTGGAGTCAAACCCCAGTACCAGCCAGGAACCTGGTAGATTTGCTGGGAGGCCAGACCTAGAAGGGAGACAACAATCACTGCAGCTTGGCTCTCGGGAAGCCACATCCGTAGGAAAAAGAGGGGAGTATTACATCAAGGGAACACCCTGTGGGACAGAAGAATCTGAACAACAGCCTTCAGCCCTAGACCTTCCCTCTGACAGAGCCTACCCAAATGAGAAGGAACCAGAAAACCAATCCTGGTAATATGTCAAAATAAGGCTCTTTAACAACCTCCCAAAAATCACATTAGCTCATCAGCACTGAATCCAAACCAAGAAGAAATTTGTGATTTATCTGAAAAACAATTCAGGAGATAATTATTAAGCTAATCAGAGAAGCACCAGAGAAAGGCAAAGCCCAATGCAATGAAATCCAAAAAAAAAAAGACACAAGACATGAAGGGAGAAATATTCAAGAAAATAGACAGCATAAATAAGAAAACAATCAAAACTTCAGGAAACATTGGATATACTATAGAAATGTGAAATGCTCTGGAAAGTCTCAGCAATAGAAGTGAACAACTAGAAGAAAGAAATTCAGAGCTTGAAGACAAAGTCTTCAAATTAACCCAATTCAACAAAGACAAAGAAAAAAGAGTAAGAAAATATGAACAAAGTCTCCAAGAAGTCTAGGATATTGTTAAATGACCAAACCTAAGAATAATCAGTATTCATTAGGAATAAGAGAAATCTAAAAGTTTGGAAAACATATTTGAGGGGATAATTGAGGAAAACTTCCCCAGCCTTGCTGGAGACCGCATAGCCAAAGCAAGACTAAGCAAAAAGAACAAATCTGAAAGGCATCACACTACCTGATTTCAAACTATAGTGTAATAGAACCCAGAAATAAAGTCAAATACTTACAGCCAACTGATCTTCAACAAAGCAAACAAAAACATAAAGTCAGGAAAGGGCATTCTTTTCAACAAATGGTGCTGGAATAATTGGCTAGCCACATGTAGGAGAATGAAACTGGATCCTCATGTCTCACCTCATACAAAAATCAACTCAAGGTGGATTAGCGACTTCTGAAACTATAAAAATTCTAGGAGATAACATTGGAAAATTCCTTCTAGACATTGGCTTAGGCAAGGATTTCATGACCAAGAACCCAAAAGCAAATGCAATAAAAACAAAGATAAATAGCTGGGACTTAATTAAACTAAAGAGCTTTTGCACAGCAAAAGGGACAGTCAGCAGAGTAAACAGACAACCCACAGAATGGGAGGAAATCTTAACAACCTATACATCTGACAAAGGACTAATATCCAGAATCTATAACAAACTCAAACAAATCAGTAAGAAAAAAACAAACAATCCCATCAAAAAGTGGACTAAGGACATGAATAGACAATTCTCAAAAGAAGATATACAAATGGCCAATAAACATATGAAAAAATGCTCAGTCTCACTAATGATCAGGGAAATGGAAATTAAAACCACAATGTGATACCACCTTACTCCTGCAAGAATGGCCATAATAAAAAATCAAAAAACAGTAGATGTTGGTGTGGATGTGGTGATTAGGGAACACTTCTACACAGCTGGTGGAAATGTAAACTAATACAGCCACTACAGAAAAGAGTGTGGAGGTTCCTTAAAGAACTAAAAGTAGAACTATCATTTAATCCAGTGATCCTACTACTTGGTACCTACCCAGAGGAAAAGAAGTCATTATATGAAAAAGATACTTGCACACGCATGTTTATAGCAGCACAATTCATAATTGCAAAACCATAGAACCAACCCAAATGCCCATCAATCAATGAGTGGATAAAGAAACTGTGATTTATATATGTGATAGAATACTATTCAGCCATAAAAAGGATGAATTAACGGCCTTCACAGTGACCTGGATGAGATTGGAGACTATTATTCTAAGTGAAGTAACTCAGGAATGGAAAACCAAACATTGTATGTTCTCACTGATATGTGGGAGCTAACCTGTGAGGACACAAAGGCATAAGAATGACACAATAGACTCTGGGAACTTGGGGGGAAAGAGTGGGAGGTGGGGGAGGGATAAAGGCCTATAAATAGCCTGCAGTGTATACTGCTTAGGTGATGGGTGCACCAAAACCTCACAGATCACCACTGAAGAACTTACTCATGTAACTAAACACTACCTGTACCCCAATAACCTTTAAACGATACCAAAATAAATAAATAAAAACGAAACAGAAAAACAAATATTCAGTGTTGGCAAAGATGTAGAAGAAAGGGAAGTCATGTACACTATTGGGAATGTAAATTACTACAGCCATTTTGGAAAACAGTATGGAGGTTTCTCAAAAAAACTGAAAAGTAGAATTATCATATGATCCAGAAATCTCACTTCTAGGCAAATACCCAAAGGAATTGAAATCAGTATTTTAAAGCGATATCTCCCCTCCCATGTTTATTCCACCAGTATTCACAATAGCCAAGATATGGAAGCAACCTAAGTGTCTATCAATGGATAACCGGATAAAGAAAATATGGTGTATATACATGGAAGACTGTACAACTTTTAAAAAGAAGGAAATTCTGTCATTTGCAACAATATGGTTCAAACTAGAGGACGTTATGCTAAGCGAACTAAGCCAGACTCAGAAAGACAAGTACTGTATGATCTCACTTATATGTGAAATCTAAAAAAAGTTGTGCTCATAGAAACAGAGAGTAAAAAGTAGTTACCAGATGATGAGGGGTGGGGGTGGGGAGGGAGAAATGGGGAAAGGAGAGATGTTGACAAAGGGTACAAAGTTGCAGTTAGACCAAAGGAATACCTTTAGTGATCTATTGCACTGTATGGTAACCACAGTTAATATATTGCATACTTTAAAACTGCTAAAATATATTTTTAATATTATAACCACAAAAAATAATTTGGTGAGGCAATGAATATGTTAATTTCATTGACTCTCTCTATAATGTACACATAGATTAAAATATTACATTGTATCCCATAAATATATGCAATTGTTATTCTTCAATTAAAAATAAAAGGTGACTACTTCAAATGGTTGCTAGATTTTAGTAAAATAATATATATCAGGTGCTTAGAGAAGGAGTTAGCATACAGTAAACACACAGGGAACGCTAGATTTGATTGTTATTATTAATGTCTTTATTTTTCAAGTACATTTTAAAATGTTAATTTTGTATATTACTAAGGACTATAAACAAATATAAAGCAGAGTAAAATGATTGATAGTGGAAGGTGATGGGGGTGAAAGAAAGGCATTACCTAGTGGTCTGGGAGATCCTCTCTGTGAAAGTGATATTTAATTAGAAGCCTGAAGGAAGTGACAGAGCAAGCTACATGAGAACTTGGGGGGAAAAAACTTCAGATTAAAGGAAGAGCCAGTACAAACATTCCTAAGCAGAACAAACTAATGTGTTCATAATATTTTACTTGATCAGCTGCAGGAGATCATGTGAGAAACAGAATGGAATTTTTTGTTTAGATTCAAGGGTACATGTGCAGTTTTGTTACAAGGGTATATTGTGTGATGCTGAGATTTGGGTTTCTACTGATCCCATCACCCAAATAGTGAACATAGTACCCAACAGATAGTTTTTCGATCCTTCTTCCCCCTCACCCCCACCCCCACCTTTGGAGTCCCCAGTGTCTATTTCTCCCATCTTTATGTCTGTGTGTACCCAAAGTTTAGCTTCCACTTATAAGTGAGAATACGTGGTATTTGGTTTTCCGTTTCTGCATTCACTCACTTAGGATAATGGCCTCCAGCTGCATCCATGTTGCTGCAAAGGACACGATTTCATTCTTTTTTATAAGTGCATAGTATCCCATGATGTATATGCACCACATTTTCTTTATCCAATCCACCATTGCTTGGCATCTTGATTTGTTTTATGTCCTTGCTAGTGAATAGTGCTGTAATAAACATATGAGTACAGGTGACTTTTGGGTAGAACAGTTTATTTTCCTTTGGATATAGACCCAGTTAAGGTGTTGCTGGGTTGAATAAAAGTTCTATTTTTATTTCTTTGAGAAATCTCCCAACTGCTTTCCACAGGGGCTGAACTAATTTGCATATCCACCAACAGTGTATAAGCATTCTCTTTTTCTTCCAACCTCGTCAACATCTGTTATTTGTTGACTTTTTAAGAGTAGCCACATAACGGAACTTTTAATGGGATGTTTCTCAAAAGGCTAAAGATCTTCTCATGGGCTTAATTGTGTCCCCTCCAAAATTCACATGTTGAAGTCCTAACCCCTGGTACCTCAGCATGTGATTGTATTTGGGGACAGGGTCTTTACAGAGGTAATTAAGTTAAAACAAACTCTTTAGGATGGGCCCTAATCCAATATGACTGAAAAATTGAATACAGATGTGTACAGAGGGAATACAATATAAAGACAATGGGAGAAAATGGCCATCGAAAAGCCAAGGAAAGAACCTGGGAAGGAGCCTTCTCTCATGGCCCTTAGAAGAAACCAATCCTGCTGAAAATTTGATCTTGAATTTCTAATCTTCAAAACTGAGACACCCAGCCAATGATACTTTGTTATGGCAGCCCTAGCAAAAAAACACAGATCTCCTCAAGAATAAGAAGAATATTTTTCCCTTTAGATGGGTCTATTCTTCAAATTTAAAAGTTTATCTCTAAAACTTTTTGATCTATTCAAAAAGGTAGTTAGTGTTAATTCAGATTAGATCTTCTAGGACTTTTGCAAAGTAAGCTGGTCCAATGGGAAGAAGTCTAGAAGCAAACTAGTTCTCTTGGAGGTATTTGTATCAGTTAAGGCTCAATTGACATCTTTGAAAGCACTCTGAACAACACAGAATTGCTAAGATTTCTCATGAATTGATTTAATGGCAAGAATTAAGATTCTGGGTAAAGACTACAGATCAATCTTCTGTTAAGTTTCTAAGCATCTGAATCTCCCTTACCGTTGTGAGGTCTCAAGTCTTCTGTTTATAGAACACCCTAAAAGTCGGACAATGTCTGAGCCTACCCTCTAGACTGTGTGTTCAGCGAGTGCTGCCCAGGAATCTGTATGCAAGAACAAGAAGTGCTATGGTTTTAACAGTGAGGAAATTGATGACTAGACTACCTTCTACCCTTGGAAATGCCTGATCAGAAAGACAGGTGAGGCTGGAAGAACTGAGCCACATGTTCAGCAGTACTGGAGGAAGAAAGGCAGGAACAGGACAGAACTAAGAGCTGATAATGGGGAAGTGAGGACTGAAGCCAGACTAAAGCCTCCATCACAGATGGTCCCACCTGGGTATGGCTTTAAAAGGCGAGCATGTGATTATGTCAAGTGGAAGATGAATGCTTAAAGGATGAGACTACTCTGAAAATAGAAATGTTGTAGGGAAAAGATTTGATAGCAATGTAATGAAAGTGGTACCCAAGCAACCAGAAAGAGGAAAAAAAAAAAAAAAAACATTTTCACCAAGGATAAGATGTTCCAGCAGGCAATGTTGCTATGGCATTTCAAAGTGCTGGTTGCACCAGAATCTTGACTGTAAATGGAAATGGAGCCATAATCAAGTGGCATTCAAACTGTGGCATACTATAATTAAGTAATTATTTGAACCGATGGTTTTAATAAGTTTCTCTGCACAAAAGCCAGCATCTCTCTTCAATTCCTGACACATTCATTATAATTAGCTCCTGCTTGACATTTCCTTGTAGAGAGGCTAAACATCCAAAGTTTTCTTTACTTATTTATAAATAAGAATATAATGATTTAAGCTAAAATACTGGAAATGTATCCCTTATTAAAAAATAGTCAAACCTCCTTAGAATCAATGAGTCACACATAAAGCAAAAATAATAAATTCAGTTCCAGATATGTGCTATGAAGAAAAGAAGATTGGTTAAAGTGAGGGAAAATTGCTGGAAGGATTGTCTGTTTACTTCTCTGAGGTGAGGACATTTGTAAGGAAATCAGAATGATGAGAAGGAGCCAGACCTGATCAGATCATAAAGAAAATTATTCAAACCAGAAGGAAAATGAAGTGCAAAGGTCCTGGGGTAGGAATAAACTTTACATGACTGCAGAGCAATAAGAAGAGCAGTAAGAGTGAGATTTACTGTGTGAGGCAGCAAGTGGAAGAGATGGGATTAGAGAGGCAGGCAAGGTACGGATTATGTAAGGTCCTGGGAGTGAAGTAAGGAATCTCGATTTTATTGTAGTAGCAACAAGAGGCTCCTAATGACTTTTAGCAGGAGGGTGACATTCTCTGATTTATCTTTACAAAAGTTACCACTGGCTGCTCTGAGGAGACT
>NW_012104176.1:2844414-2847726 GCF_000951045.1 Mandrillus leucophaeus | reverse complement strand
GAGCTAAACCGATAGATTTGGGTTCCCCTGGTATAGGTATAGTGCACTTCAGAGTCGTGGCTGTGACAGATCACCGTGGGTATAAATTTGATAACTAAGAGAAGTGCTGAGTTGCTCCTGCATTCTGAGATCTGATGAAGAGATGAAGCCAACAAGGCAGTCACGAAGAAATAACAGTATGATGGAAAGAAAACCCAAAAGCGGGGCATGGTCAACAATTACAACCCACGATAGGGGTTCAGATTAAATAAGGACAAAGAAATGATCATTGGGCTTGGAATTAATGAGAGAGGGAGGAAGTGGAGACTTTGAGGAAAGAAGCAGACTATTAGAAGGAGCAGAAATAGGCTGGAGGAGTCACTGGGGCTGAGAGAAAGATATTTTCAAAGGCAATATTAATGAATATATAGTAAGTCAATAAAAATAACCCAATGCAGAGAAGTTGATTGATTATATTAATTAGGCTAGGCTAAGTTATTCTGCAGTAACAAATAAAAGACAAAGTCTCATTTTAAGACAATAAAATTTTATTGCTCATTCTTGACCATAATCACTAGTGGAAGGGAGCTGGGATGGAGTTGCATTTCCCTGTTTTGGTTTTTCTAGCCATTCAACAGGGCTCTTCTCTTGTCAACACAACACCTCTAAGTTCCTTTAAGGGAGAAAGAGAACATGGAGCGCCATGTGGGGGATTTGATGGCCAGGTCTGGAAGGGGTGCACATCACCTCCACCCAAAATCCATTGGCCAGAACTCAGTCATATGGTTTCACTGACACAATAGAGCCATCAATATGGTCTTCCAGTGTGATCAACAGGAAAATGAAATGAGTTTAATAAATACCTAGCATTGCCACTGCAATAGCCCCTACTTCCTGTCACCAAATACACATTTCATTCTTTCTCCTGTGTGTAGAGCATGCTGATACCTTTCCCACGGCAGCAACTGAGGGATCCAATCTGCATTGAAACCAGCTCAAAGCCTAGGATTTCAGGGTGACCTCTTCATTTACATCTGATGTGGCTCCTTATGGTGCAACACTCCGTGATCTAAAAAGAGAAGTTATCCTCCTCCATTCCCATATACAATGTGCAGTGGTAGGGCAGGGGCAGGACTCTGTGGGAGCTCTGACCCACATTTCCCTTCTGCACTGCTCCAGCGGAGGGTCTCCATGAGGACTCCATCCCTGTAGTAAACTTCTGCCTGGGCTTTCAGGCAGTGCTTAATTGAAAGATGCTTAGTAAGTAGTCCCTGGTCTGTAGCAATTCTGAAATGCCACTGGGCCTATGCGGTAAAGTCTTCTACTGTGGAAGGGAGAAAAGCCTTTTGAATAAACCCAAATTCTCCTCTCTGAAGGAGAAACTCACTTGCTTTTTGTGCTTCATGATCTTAGGTTGCACTCCAAAATGTTCTTTCTGCTTTATTATGCATCTTGGCCACCTCTACTGTGGGTTCTGGAGAGTGTGCCCTCCTTGAGAGCTGCACAGCTCACACAGCCCACATCCTGCATGAGAGTTGCTTCAAGACTCACTCAACAGTAACAGGCTTTTTAAAGATAAGGCTCAAGAGTTATTTGGCAGCAAACTCCCTGAAATAATTAGTATGCTTCTGATTTATTTACTTCTAGTTAGATCTGTGTGCTGTTAACTATATTCAAAGTTCTTTTGTGAATTTTAAACACAGATCTCTTTACTTTTACACTTCCTCATCCCCATGCCTGCCTCTCTCAATCTAATGGCAGCTACCTTGAGGCTACTAGGTATGAGTAAACTGGCCGCTTCTCTGCCTCAAAGCTGGTATCTGCCTCTAAGCTGAGTCACTCGATTCCATGTAGAAGTCTCACTGGGTCTTTGTTTCTCAGAGCCTTTTAAAATCACATCTTTTTCTTGGGGTCTAAAAGTACTTGACTTTTTTAACAGTTCAGGGTCCTGGCTTTTCGACTTTTTTCTTCTTTATTTTTGCTTGGAAACTGTCCAACTTTTTCCTGAACTCATCTTTTCTCGTACCATATTTCACTGATTTTAAGATGCACATTCATTTCTCATTTTAACATCTTTGAGATTGGGCTGTATTTCATAATTTTTGCAGGTATAATGTCAAAGTTTAATTGACTTTTTCTGTCTTTGTTAGTACAACATAAAATAGATGTATGTCTTATCTGCAACATATCATAGTCTACTAACTGTAGAAATACTTTGCAAAATGTAGTTAAAAGTACCATAAATTTGACATTGTTTTTCAGTCTCTTCCTCTAGAAATGTAAGCTCTACAGGCACGTAGCCTTCCAAATGACCACAGGTGCCAGGTTTACCAAAGTTTTGTCACCATATCTGATATGGTTTGGCTGTGCCCCGCCGAAATATCATCTTGAATTGTAGCTCCCATAATCCCCACATGTCAGGGGAGGGATCCAGTGGGAGGTAATTGAATTATGGGAGTGGTTACCCTCATACTGTTCTCATGGTAGTAAGTGAGTTCTCAAAAGATCTGATGACTTTATAAGGGGCTTTACCCCTTTTCTCAGCACTTCTCCTTGATGCCACCATGTGAAGAACATGCTTGCTTCTCCTTCCGCCATGACTGTAAGTTTCCTGAGGCCTCCCAGCCATGATGAACTGTGAGTCAATTAAACATCTTTCCTTTATAAATTACCCAGTTTCAGGTATGTCTTCATTAGCAGTGTAAGAACTAATACAGTAAATTGGTACCAAGAATGGGGTGCTGCTGTCAAGATACCCAAAAATGTGGAAGCAATTTTGGAACTGAGTAACAGGCAGAGATGGTAACAGTTTGGAGGGCCTAGGTGACAGGAAGATGTGGAAAGCTTTGGAACTTTCTTAGAGACTTGTTGAATGGCTTTGACCAAAATGCTGATGGTGATATGGACAACGAAGTCCAGGCTGAAGTGGTCTCAGATGAAGATGAAGAATACGTTGGGAACTGGAGTAAATATCACTCTTGCTTTGTAAAGAGACTGGAAGCATTTTTTCCCTGCCCTAAAGATCTGTGGATCTTTGAACTTGAGAGAGATGATTTAGGGTATCTGGCAGAAGACATTTCTAAGCAAGAAAGCATTCAAGAGGAAGCAGAGCATAAAAGTTTGGAAAATTTGCAGCCTGATGATGCAATAGAAAAGAGAAACCCACTTTCTGGGGAGAAATTCCAGCCAGCTGCAGAAATTGCATAAGTTATCAGGAGCCAAATGTTAATCACCAAGTCAATGGGGACAGTGCCTCCAGGGCATGTCAGAGAACTTCATGGCAGCCCCTTGCATCACAGGCCTGGAGGCCTAGGAGGAAAAAAATGGTTTCAT
>NW_012104176.1:2842447-2843969 GCF_000951045.1 Mandrillus leucophaeus | reverse complement strand
CAAGGCCATGGGAGCCCACCTCTCACATCAGTGTGACCTGAATGTGAGACATGGAGTCAAAGGAGATTATTTCAGAGCTTTAAGATTTAATTACTGCCTCAATGGATTTCAGACTTGCATGGGGCCTGTAGCCCCTTTGTTTTGGCCAATTTCTCCCATTTGGAATGGGTGTATTTACCCAATGTCTGTACCTCTATTGTATCTAAGAAGAAATTAACTTGCTTTTGATTTTACAGGCTCATGGGCAGAACAGACTTGCCTTGTCTCAGATGAGACTTTGGACTTGCCTTTTTAAGTTAATGCTGGAATGAATTAAGACTTTGGAAGACTGTTGAAAGAAACTGATTGTGTTTTGAAATGTGAGGACATGAGATTTGGAAGGGGCCAGGGGTAGAATAGTATGATTTGGCTGTGTCCTCACACAAATATCATCTTGAATTGTAGTTTCCATAATCCCCACGTGTTGTGGAAGTGACTTGGTAGGAGATAATTGAATCATGAGGGTGTTTACCCTCATGCTGTTATTGTGGTAGTGAGTGAGTTTTCATGAGATCTAATGGTTTAATAAGGGGCTTTTCCCTCTTTGCTTGGCACTTCTCCTTGATTTTGCCATGTGAAGAAGGATGTGAAACACATCACTGCCATAATTGTAAGTTTCCTGAGGCCTGCCCAGCCATGCTGAACTGTGAGTCAATTAAACCTCTTTCCTTTATAAATTACCCAGTCTCAGGTATGCCTTTATTAGCAGCAAGAAAATAGATTTATACAGTAAATTGGTACCACAGAGAGTGGACCTTAAGCCATATAGAGTTCTATCTATGTTCTCACCACTTGCCACTCAATTGCTAAGCAAATATCATGGTACCACATCTTAGTCTGGCACAGTGATTTTCTCTGCCACCTCTGAGAAAAAGGTATACATGCCTGCACAATTTGGTTTAGCCTTTTGCTCCTTCCCTTACCCCCATGAGAACAGATGTCTCAAGTAGAATTTTATCTTTCAGTCGAGGGTCCAAGATAAGACACAGGGAGCAAAGCTTAGCAGATGTGAAAGTTAAACCCAGAAGCTATAAGGTCTATATGGTTTTAGAATTGATTTTTATGAACTATTTCAACAACAAATAATCTTTATCTTATGCAAATTGCTTCATAGAATGTAAAAAAAAAGCTCTAAATTCATTCTACAAAACTAGAGTAACATTGGTACCAAAACTAGAGAACAATAGCACAAGAAAAATATATTTAAGCCAATCTCACATAAAAATACAGAATAAAATTTTAGACACATACTAGTAAAATAAATTTAGCAGTCTGTTAAAAATATACACCATAACTAAGATGGGTTAATCCTAGTAATGCAAAGATAATTCTACATTACCAAATCTATTAATCAGCAGACTAATACGTTTTTATATATATAATTATTTCAACAAATATAGAAAAATCATCTGACAAAAATAATTTCATGATGAAAATCTTTAAGCTAACTAAAAAAGAAGAAACATTGTTTTTCTTAATAAAA
>NW_012104176.1:2837650-2840547 GCF_000951045.1 Mandrillus leucophaeus | reverse complement strand
ATTCATGAATAGGAAAAGTCAACACTTTAAAATGTAAATTTTTCCCCAAAATTATCTTTATATTAAATGCAATGCAGTTTTAATCAAATGCTCACCACAGAACTTTCTTTTGTTGCTTTGTGTCATTCTGTTTTTCTGTAGACAGCATGGGAAGCCAATTGTAAATTTCATGTGGAAGATAAGAGATTTTTGAAGAAAGTAAGATAATTGCCTCATCTGATATTATGAATTATTACTAAGTTAAAGTGATTGAGAAAGACCTAACGGGGAGGCATGTGGAATAAAACAGCACAGAAACAAACTTTTGCCTGTATGACAATAAAAGACAGTATATTAGTTTTCTATTGCTGCCATAACAGACCACCACAAATGTGATGGTTTAAATAGCACAAATTTATTATTATTACATCTCTACAGGTTAGAAGTCTGACACAGATTTTGTGGACTAAAATGAATGTATGGGCAGGATGGTGTTTGTTTCGGGCGTCTGTAAGGGTGAATCAGTTTCTTTGTGTGTTCCCACTTCTAGTAACCAGCCACACTCTTGGACTCACGGCCCCTTCCTCCATCTTCAAAGCCAGCAACGTTGCTTCTCTCTGACCATTCTTCTTCCTCTGACTCTCTTCTTCTGCCTACCTCTTCCACCTTTAAGGATCTTTGTGATTTCACTTGGGTTTTCCTGGATAATTCAGGCTAACCCCCGTATCTTAATGTCAAGTGATTAGCTTTCTGAATTCCATCTGCAATATTAATTTTCATTTGCCATGTAACCCAACATATTTACACATTCTGAGGATTGGCATGACTTTGGGAGACTACTACTCTGCTTAGCACACACACACAAAAATTTTTTTTTAAATCAGTGAGCACCAGAAGCATTCAAGTTATGTGAAGCCCGAAGCTTATGCAATTTAGTGCAGGTGCTCTCTTTAAGAAAAAGAATACAAAAGTATTTTGCAAAAATTGACAGACATATATGACTCTGTGACCACATTGCTAAATTTATTTTCAGGGCCATTGAAGGAGTCTATTCAAGTGATGGTCCCTGAAGCTTATGTTTTATTAACTTTCTGAAGCTTATGTTTTATTAACTTTCTAGCAATTCTACCACAAGTATAAAACAGACTACTTCATACAGGTAGGCTGGAATCATTTGTTAGTTATATGGACTAAGACAAAATGAATTCCTATTTCACTTCTACCAAAACAAAAAATCTCAGTAGGTTAAAAACATATACTCAAAAGCAAAGTTTCAAAACATTTAGATGAATAATGAAAAAATATTTTTAACCACATGGTATTTCTTTGAAAAGTCCATATTCTAAAGGAAAAAACTGACCTTTTAATTACATTAACAGTTAAATTTTTGATTAAAATTTTAAACTCTGCTCTGTTCTTCTTAGACTCCACTCAACTGTTTCTGTATTCATCCCAGCTCCTCCCCATCTGCAGTCTGACCTCTGTGGATGCAGCAAGAATGAGAGGAGAATGTTATATTTTGTCCTCCTAGAAGTAAAAACTTTAAGATTGGCTATAAGATAAAGACAGATGGTCTGCGTACAGGAGATGGACACTGAGCACATCCCATACAACACTGTTCAGTGTCCTTATTGACAGAAAAAAACTCAGTCTTACTTTGTCATCATTTTATTCCCAGGACTGTTGGACAGTACCTGTTCCATGTAGCATATGACCCATGTATGACCCATGAAAGAATGTCTTTGCCATCCTTGTATAATTTTTGTAACCACAATTTTTTTTTTATTTAAGAAGAAAAAAGACTTGTATGAGTATTAGAAAGCATGGATATTTAGAATCAGAGGGAGAACTTAGTGTGGGAGAAAAGATGACCGTTTTCACACATCTTTCCTACAAGGCTGCTATGACAGTTAATTGAGATTTCAATAATCAGTTTATGTTCAAAGTCTATACTCCTGTTTATAAACAGAAATGAACTTAAAATATGGAAAATAGTATCCAACGATTCACATATTTAAAATCCTATAAGAATTTCTGGAGCCAGATTTGGATTTAGACTACAGCGGTGGAGGCTCCTGGGTGTTTGTACTTAACCAGGTTCCATTTCCTCATCATTTGCTGCAATTAGGACAGCCTGACGATAACAGTTGCAGGCATCTTTTTTTCCTATGCCTGTGCTATTCTACATTCTGAGACTGAGGACTGGTCCTCAATGTTCCTTTGACTGCCATTGCTTCCAAGTGTCAGAGGGAGTCAGGGAGCTCACAGGCTGTCACAGGTGCTCTCCTTAAAAGAAATAGCATGTCAGGTGCCTCCAGTATCTCCTACTTTCAGCCAATTCCTTTGGCAGCTTGCACAAGCACACTGTCACTTGAATTTCTCTAACAGAGACAAGGAAAGGGCCAACTAGATTTTCCTGAATTGGTGTCCTTGCACAAACACTGTCACTTTGCCATGCGTCCTCCACTGGGTGTGAGAGCTGTTTCGGCTACAACAGCTAGCCCTCATTTTTTTCTTCAGCTCAAGTTAGGATGTTTTTGTCATTCCTTCAATCATCACACATAAGGAGGAAATGGGAGGTTAAGAAGAAAAGGACATGCATCTAGCATATTCTATTACATTTTATTTTCTCTGAGACCCTCTTTATTCTCTTTCTAGGTTCAGGAAACCAGAGGTAAAAGCAGCAGAAATGGGTCTGCATCCCTGCAGTGCCTGCCATTCTGTGTGTGTGTGTGTGTTTGTGTGTGTGTGTGTGTCATTCTTCCACTTTTATTTTAAGTTCAGGATGTGCAGGTTTGTTACATAGGTAAATGTGTGCCATGGTGATTTGCTGCACAGATCATCCTATCACCTAGGTATTAAGCCCAGCCAGCAGCCATTAGATATTCTTCCTGATGGTGTCCCTCCCTCTCTGCCCC
>NW_012104176.1:2835545-2837600 GCF_000951045.1 Mandrillus leucophaeus | reverse complement strand
ATCACACATAAGGAGGAAATGGGAGGTTAAGAAGAAAAGGACATGCATCTAGCATATTCTATTACATTTTATTTTCTCTGAGACCCTCTTTATTCTCTTTCTAGGTTCAGGAAACCAGAGGTAAAAGCAGCAGAAATGGGTCTGCATCCCTGCAGTGCCTGCCATTCTGTGTGTGTGTGTGTGTTTGTGTGTGTGTGTGTGTCATTCTTCCACTTTTATTTTAAGTTCAGGATGTGCAGGTTTGTTACATAGGTAAATGTGTGCCATGGTGATTTGCTGCACAGATCATCCTATCACCTAGGTATTAAGCCCAGCCAGCAGCCATTAGATATTCTTCCTGATGGTGTCCCTCCCTCTCTGCCCCCCACTGACAAGCCCCAATGTGTGTCATTTCCCACCATGTGTCCATGCATTCTCATCAATCAGCTCCCAGTTATAAGTGAGAACATATGGTGTTTGGTTTTCTGTTCCTGAATTAGAGTGCTGAGGATAATGGCTTCCAGTTCCATCCATGTCCCTGCAAAGGACATGATCTAATTCCTTTATATGGCTGCATACTATTCCATTGTGTATATGTACCATATTTTATTTATCCAGTCTATCATTGATGGGCCTTTAGGTTGATTCCATGACTTTGCTATTGTAAATAGTGCTGCAGTGAATATACGCATACATGTATCTTTATAATAGAATGATTTATAATCCTTTGGGTTTATACCTGGTAATAGGATTGCTGGGTCAAATGGTATTTCTGCCTCTAGGTCTTTGAGGAATTGCCACACTGTCTTCCACCATGGCTGAAATAATTTACACTCTCACTAACAGTGTAAAAGCATTTCTCTTTCTCCACAACATCACAAGGACCTGTTGTTTTTTGACTTTTTAATAACAGCCATTCTGGCGTGAGATGGTATCTCACTGCAGTTTTGATTTGCATTTCTCAAATGATTTGTGATGTTGAGCTTTTTGTTATATGTTTATTGGCTGCATGAATGTCTTCATTTGAGAAGTGTCCATTCATGTTCTTTGCCTACTTTTTAATGGGGTTGTTTGCTTTTTTCTAGTAAAATTGTTTAAGTTCCTTGTAGACTCTGGGTTTTAGACCTTTGTCAGATGAATAGATTGTAAAAGTTTTCTCCCATTCTGTTCACTCTCATGATAGTTTAATTTGCTGTGCAGAAGCTCTTTAGTTTAATTAGATCCCACTTGTCAATTTTTGCTTTTGTTTCAATTGTTTTTGACATTTTTGTTATAAAACCTTTGCCCGTGCCTATGTTCTAAATGGTATTGCCTAAATTATCTTCTAGGGTTTTTATACTTATGGGTTTTACATGTAAGTCTTTAATCAATCTTGAGTTAATTTTTATATAAGGTGTAAGAAAGGGGTTCAGTTTCAATTTTCTGCATATGGCTAGCCAGAACTCCCAGCCTCATTTATTACATAAACAAACATTTGCTTGTTTTTGTCATTTGTTGGAAATCAGATAATTCTGAAGTGTGCAGTCTGATTTCTGAGTTCTCTATCCTGACTGAATGGTCTATGTGTCTGTTCTTGTATCAGTGCCCTGGTGTTTTGGTTACTGTAGCATTGTAGTATAGTTTGAAGTTGGGTAGTATGATGACTCCAGCTTTATTCTTTTTGCTTAGAGTTGTCTTGGCTATTGGCTAGTTGGTCTCTTTTTTGGTTCCATGTGAAATTTAAAATACTTGTTTTTTAATTCTGTAAAGAACGTCAGAGATACAATCTCACACCAGTCAGAATGGCTAGTACTTAAAAGTCAAAAAATAACAGATGCTGGGGCCGAATAGGAACAGCTCCAGTCTCCAGCTCCCAGCGCAAGCGACACAGAAGATGGGCAATTTCTGCATTTTCAGCTGAGCCTCTGCTGCTGATACCCAGTCTGGAGTGGACCTCAAGCAATTTCCAACAGACCTACAGCTGAGAGTCCTGACTGTTAGAAGGAAAACTAAGAAACAGGAAGGACACCCACACCAAAACCCCATCAGTACTTCACCATCATCAAAGACCAAAGGCAGATAAAACCACAAAGATGG
>NW_012104176.1:2815313-2835495 GCF_000951045.1 Mandrillus leucophaeus | reverse complement strand
AAACTATCGCAAGAACAGAAAACCAAACACCACATGTTCTCACTCATAGGTGGGAACTGAACAATGAGATCACTTGGACTTGGGAAGGGGAACATCACACACCAGGGCCTATTATGGGGAGGGGAAGGGGGGAGGGATTGCATTGGGAGTTATACCTGATGTAAATGATGAGTTGATGGGTGCAGCACACTAAGATGGCACAAGTATACATATGTAACAAATGTGCACGTTGTGCACATGCACCCTAGAACTTAAAGTATAATAAAAAAAATTTAAAAAAAATAAATAAATAAAAAAGAATGTCAATGGTAGTTTAATGGGAATAGCATTGAATCTATAGATTACTTTGGGCAGTTTGGCCATTTTCATGACACTGATTCTTCCTATCCATGACCGTGGGATGATTTTCCATTTCTCTGTGTCCTCTCTGATTTCTTTGAGTGCTGGTTAGTAGTCCTCCTCGAAGAGGTCCTTCACTTCCCTTGTTAGCTGTATTCCTAGGTATTTGATTCTCTTTGTGGCATTTGTGAATTGAGGTTCATTCATAATTTGGCTCTCTGCTTGCCTGTTGTTGGTGAATAGAAATGCAGGCAATTTTTGCACATTGATTTTGTAGCCTGAGACTTTGCTGAAGTTGCTTATCAGCTTAAAAAGCTTTTGGATTGAGACAGCAGGGTTTTCTAGAGGTAGGATAATGTCATCTGCAAATAAAGATAATGTGACTTTCTCTGTTTTTATCTGAATACCCTTTATTTCTTTCTCTTGCCTGATTGTCCTGGCCAGAACTTCCAATACTATGTTGAATAGGAAGAGTGAGAGAGGGGATCCTTGTCTTGTGACAGTTTTCAAGAAGGATGCTTCCAGCTTTTGCCCATTCAATATTATATTGGCTGGGGGATTGTCATATATGGCTCTTATTACTTAGAGGTATTTTCCTTTAATACCTAGTTCATTGAGTTTTTAACATGAAGTGATGTTGAATTTTATCGAAGGTCTTTTCTGCATCTATTGAGAAAATCACGTGGTTTTTACCTGCCATTCTTGTTTCACACCAATCACTCTGTACTGAGAACCAGTCTCTCAGTTGTTTCTATGTTTCCTTCTACATACTGTATAAATCCAAACTTACCACTTTATTCATCCAACAAATACACTTTCAGGACCTGCCAGGCCCTGCATTAGTGTGTAAAGATATAAAGATGGATGGAATATGGTTTCCTGCCCAATAGGAGCCTCAGATTTATGATTGAAACAGTGTAGAACCAATAACAAGTTCAATGCTAGGTAGGCTGTGTGTCAGGGCACACAGCTGGAGCACCTAGCTCAGCCTGGAGTAATTAGAACAGGCTCCTAGAAGGAGTGACACCTCAGCTGGGTTTCCAATGGAAAGGAGAAACCCATCTGAGAGGGGAAAAGAGACAGGCACAGTCCAGACAGAGGAAATAATACGTTCAGATGCAGAGTTTCTCAGTCTCAGCACTCCTCACATTTTGGACCAGATAATTCGTTGCTGGAGTGAGAGGACATTACATTGTCTGATGTTTGGCAGCATGCTTGGCTTGACCCTTGTTTACTAGGTAACAGTGTCATTCCCTCCCTCAGTTGCAGCAATCATAAATGTTTCCATACATCTTAAATTTTACTTCTGTGGGACAGTATCACCCCGAGTTAAGAAACACTGAACTAAGCTTGGGAGGAAGAAGTTGAAGCAGGTTGATATAACTACAGGAGGCAAAGAGTGTATGGAAGAGAGTATGGGAGATGGAGAATCTAATAAAAGTCATATCTTTGAAGGACTTCCATGCCTTTCAGTTCATTTGAAAAACAGAACTGGAAAAACAGTCCCAGAGAACTGTGTTGAGGGCAAAATCAGATTACATGCGTAAATAAATTTGCATAATGCTGCCACATGCAAGATAAAGATGTGTTCCCTCTCTTTCCTGCTTAGTTCCATTGTCCACAATGGAAGCTAGAGTGATCAATTGAAGGGCAGCTAGAGGCTGGAGTTAGCAGTGGGCAGGGCCTCTGAGGAAGGAACAATTAAGCCACAGGCAAAACTGACAACTGTCTAGCTGGATAAGCTCCGGCCTGGACAATGGAAGCTTTCCATCCTCCATCCCCATGACTCCGCCCTTACCCACTTCTGAGCTTATCTTTCCAAAACACCTGGCTCACCTATGTTACTCAGGCACACTTCTTTGTTTAATATTTATCTCAATCCAGCAAACAACTACAGTGTTTCTTAGATAGACATGTCAGGTCATGGGAAAGAGGGAATATACGTGATAATAGACAGAACCTCTAGGCTTCAGGGTTTCCATGTAAAAGGTGGAGAAAATAGCACATCCTGCTCCTCCTCTCAGGAAAACCTTTCTCTCTCTAAGTCCACAAGTTCAGGTCCCAACTCAGGCATCATTTCCACTCTGAAGTTGTCCTGGTCCTGACAAGAGCTTGAGCTCCCTTTCTCTCTGCAACCCACGGCATCCATGCACTCCCTCTACCATTGGCCTTAGTGTGTTGTATTGCAACGATTTTTCCATTCATTTGTCGACTGGTCAAGGATTTTAAGTAACTTGAAGGCAAGTGTCCTATATTTCTCAAATATTTGTGTATTAGTGGGTAAAGACACAGTGCTCCAATAAAGCATTCCAATTGCCTGTTGAATGTAAGCAAGCAGAGATTTTTTAAAGGGTACCTTTGGCTTCTCCGCCTGCCACTGCTTGCCTGTGACTGAAGTTCTCGCTAGCACACAACTACTTTCAGTTCTTTGTCTCAGATTTTTTAACCACCCTTGTTAGTTTCCTAGGAGTGCCATAATATGTCGTAAAATTACCATAGACTTGGTGATGTAAATTTGTGTTAGAAATTTATTCAGTTAGTTCTGGAGGACAAAAGTTTGAAATCAGTATCACAGGGCCAAAATCAAGGTGTTGGCAGAACTGTGATCTCTTCAGAGGCTCTAGGGGACATTCTTGTCTTGCTGCTGGCATCTCTGGGCTGCTGGCATCTCTGGGCTTGTTGCTGCAGGACTCTAATCTCTGCCTCTAGGATCACACCGCCTCCTCCTCTTCTCTGTGGGTCTTCCTCTGTGTTTCTCTTGTAAGGATTATTGCCATCAGATTTAGGGCCCAGAAGATTTAGGATGATCACTTCATCTCAACATCCTTAACTTGATTATATTTGCAAAGACCCTTTTTCTAAATAAGGGCACATTCACAGACTCTGGGATTAAACGTGGTCATATCCTTTTGGAAGCCACAACTCAACCCGCTCTACCACCCTTCACCCATGATGCACTGTTTAGAAATCCAACCAGCTTTAGCCACTTCCTACATCCTTTTAACCTATTAGAATCCAGCTTCCTAGAGTTAAAATTAATAGATAATGTGTATTCTTTTGAGCTTTGTATAGTTACGTAACATGTGCTCTTTATAAGTGCTTTTCTTTCCTCAGCATATGTGACAGAAAGACCACTGTGCTAAGTTAAGCATGTGAAGATAGAGTCCTGGGTTTACACCTTGTTAAGAAATCAACTGCAGTTTCCTTGTATGGAAATCAAGGACCTGGCATGAGGCCATGGATTGCTTTTCACTTCGTCACCCACATCTCCTCTCTTTTAGCCTTTATAATAAACCTGCAAAGTGGGAGCTGTTTCAATACTGATTCTTAGAAATCAGGAAACTGGCTTTCTATGATTAAGCAATTTGCCCATGGTCACAAAGCAGATGTGAAAAAGATAAAGGTAATAAGTGGTCTATAAAGATATGATGTGATGTGCACTTTCACCCAGTCTCTGCTAGACTCCCAAATCTCTCATTTGCACTAAACCATACTAAGCATCTCTTCAACCATATCAGGGATACGGAACTCTCCATTTTATCCAGAGTTAATCTAATATAAGATTTCATCAGAATTCCAAACTCAAAATACCACAAATGCACACACACACACACACGTGTGCGCGCACACACACACATGCGCACACACATCTATTCACCAAAGATTCTATGAATAATTAAAAATCAGTCTTCATCTGCTTGACACTAAGTGTTGACAGGGCCCTGGACAGAGGCCTGTGTCAGCATTCTTCAGAGACTTCACAGCATTTGACAACTGCTTATAGCTAAACAAACCCCCTGTCAAGAAGGCCAGTTTTGGTGTAAAAGTTTCGCAAAGAAAAAAATCTCTTCTCCTAGATCGCCAACCCAGCCTCAACAAGACAGTGACCCGATTATGACTATCTTCTTGTCAGTTCTTACTTTTATCCTGATTTCATGGTTTAGCTGTCAAATAGCCAATCCTAGCTGAAGGCCAAAGCTGCAGTGAGAGAAGAAAGAAAACAGTAATACAAATAGTAAACTGAAAAGGGAGCTGCCTTCATCTGGTGAACAGGTATTCCCTCCTCAGAACACATCTTTTGAAATATTTGGCCCTGTATATTGCATTTGCAAAGTAATAATTCATCTCATCATATTTATCTATTGCAAACCCGTGTGAATGCCAGAGATTCTGATTAACAGAATGCGTCAGTATTACCATTCTGAGTTAATGTACTCATATCTAGAAAGCCCTAATTCTTAGCACAAGGTCTCATACTGTCCCAGGACTTAATATCTCAAAGGATGAGAAAGTCAGAATATCAGGGGGTGAGAAGAGGTTGATGAGATAAAGAAGTGGTAGGGAAAGAAAACCTTGTGCTCTCTCTATAAGTTGGGGTGCTGACTCCCCATACTGGGGCTCATAGATGGGGAACCCCCAAATTAGGCAACTGGGATGTCATTCTTGAGAAAGGCCCATATGGATGGCTTCTGCTGACTGAAGGGTGTATGAGCTCTTTGGAAGAAGCTTGTGACCACCCTAAGGTAAAGCTAATCTGTTGCTAATAAATGTCAGATTAGGGCTTTAATTTTCTCAAAAGTCTGATGAGGCCAAGGTTATAGGACCAATTTGCATGTAGAACTTTTAACTCCCTCTTTGCCCATGGCCACAGGTATACCCTTAGTCTCCCAGATTAGATATCTAAGATCACTCGGCTTCCTGGTCACAATGATCATTATTGCACCTAGACACCTACTTCAAGCCTTTGTTTGACTATCACCTTCTCAAGGGAACTTGAGCTGGTCATGCTATTTTAAATGACCAACCTTCCACCAAGGCACCGTGACATTCCTTACTCTCCTTTTTATTTTATCTGTAGTTACAAACAGCTTCTGATAAGCCCTATAATTTACTTATATGTTCTATTTTTTTTTTTTTTTAATTTCTTATCTCCCCTGCTAGAATGTAAGATCCATGAGGACAAGGATCTTTGTCAGTTTCATTCATCATAGAATTCAACATCTCCAATACTATCTGGCACATTGTGAGCTCTCAATAAATATTTTATCAGTGAGTAAATGCAGACTTCAACACAAAATACCATATACAGAAGATCCCAATTTAGGGAAGTGGTGACTTAAAAGTAGAACTGTATTCCAAAGATGATCTTTCTGTTGGTTTGTTTTTGTTTAGGGTAAAATCTTTTATTTATTTCTTGTCACTGAAATCACTGTTGGAATTTCTAGAAAGCCAGATTAGATATAGGGGGCAGAAAAAAAAAAAAATGTTCCCCAGCATGGCTAGGTTATGCTCTACCTTTGGAGACTTCTTATTTGGAGACTGTGCCCTGGAGTCAGCTTCCAAAGTTTCAAGTTCTAGGCAACCTACAGAATAGGAGAAAAGTTTGCAATCTACCCATCTGACAAAGGTTTAATATCGAGAATCTACAAAGAACATAAACAAATTTACAAGAAAAAAAAAAAGCAACCCCATCAAAAAGTGGACAAAGGATATGAACAGACACTCCTCAAAAGAAGACATTTATGCAGCCAATAAACATGAAAAATGCTCATCATCACTGGTCATCAGAGAAATGCAAATCAAAACCACAACGAGATACCATCTCACACCAGTTAGAATGACGAATGACGATCATTAAAAAGTCAGGAAACAACAGATGCTAGCAAGGCTGTGGAGAAACAGTGACACTTTTACACTGCTGGTGGTAGTGTAAATTAGTTCCACCATTGTGGAAGACAGTGTGGCGATTCCTCAAGGATCTAGAACCAGAAATACCATTTGACCCAGCAATCCCATTACTGGGTACATACCCAAAGGATTATAAATCATTCTACTATAAAAACATATGCACACATATGTTTATTGCAGCACTATTCACAATAACGAGACTTGGAACCAACCCAAATGTCCATCAATGATAAGCTGGATAAAGAAAATGTGGCACATGTATACCATGGAACACAATGCAGCCATAAAAAAGAATTAGTTCCTGTCCTTTGCAGGGACGTGGATGAAGCTGGAAACCATCATTCTCAGCAAACTAACACGGGAACAGAAAACCAAACACTGCATCTGCTCACTCATAAGTGGGAGTTGAACAATAAGAATACACGGACACAGGAAAGGGAACATCACACACTATGGCCTGTAGGGATGTTGGGGGCAGGGGAGGGAGAGCATTAAGACAAATACCTAATGCATGTGGGGCTTAAAACCTAGATGACAGGTTGATACTTGCAACAAACCAACATGGCACGTGTATATAACAAACCTGCACATTCTGAACATGTATCCCAGAACTTAAGAGTGAAATTTAAAAAAATTAAAATTAAAAATAAAAATTTCAAGTTCTGACTCTATCACTTTCTTGAGCTTGTACACATTATCAAAACTCGGTAGGCCTCGGCCCCCCCATTTATACAGAGGATAATAATAATATTAGGTTTAAGTAAGATAATCCATGGAAAAGTTCAGCACTATGTCTGGCATATTATCTCTCAAAACCAAATTCTGTAATACTTTTAATCCATCTTGACCTGACAGCTTTCAGCCAAAAGAACATACCCACATATATAGCAAGTAAAGCCAGTCACAAACACCTGTGTTCACAACAATCTCCCAGGAATTCCCTCAACTATAGCCAACCAGTTCCTGAATCTGTGCCACCAGGGTCCTAGTTTGTAAATCTAGTTTCCTATTGATATTCACGTTCTATCATGTTGGTATCTCTAGCTACTAATGCTGCCTCAAGAAATCGGACTCAAATCAACTTTATTGGCTCTCCTGACTTAAACCATGTGTAAGGAGAATATGCAGCCAAAAGAGTACAAGATCAGAATCTCAACCTATTGAGCTTAACCTTGGCCTAACCAACTGGCTTGATTCTCCTTGATCAGACGGTCTTGAATTTTCTCAAGCATAAACCTTCGGGGGTTTTTTGTTTGTTTGTTTGTTTGTTTGAGATGGAGTCTCACTCTGTCATGCAGGCTGGAGTGCTGTGGCATGATCTCTGCTCACTTCAACCTACACCTACTGGGTTCAAGCGATTCTCCTGCCTCAGGCCCCCAAGTAGCTGGGGCGACAGGCAAGTGCCACCACGCCCAGCTAATTTTTTTGTATATTTTAGTAGAGACAGGGTTTCACCACGTTGCCCAGACTGGTCTCCAACTCCTAACCTCAAGTGATCCGCCCACCTTGGCCTCCCAAAGTGCTGGGATTATAGACGTCAGCCACAGCACCCAGCCTCAAGCATAAATCTTTAATATTGAATCCATCTTTTATTTTCTTTAATTTTATCCAAAATATTTATTCATTTATTCATTCATTCACTCAGTTTTTACTGACCATTATTTTATGTATTTATGCACTGACATGAGTGCCAGGATAAAAAATTAATATACACAAACAAAATACTGCTGTGTAAATTATCCCTGACTTGCAATGTATGCAATGACATGTAATATGTTTTCTAGCATACTCAACATAAACTGGGTGACTGTACATCTTGCTACCTTTGAATCACAGTAATAAACTATCAAAGCAAAAGACAGACATACTAATTCAGATCAATAGAGCTTAATGTCACTGCAAATTAATTAAATGCTGTGCCACCACTGCCTTTCTCATGAAGGATGAATTGCCAAACAATATTAATAAATTTCCAAAATGAAAACCCTTATATAAGGCCATACCTAACTCAGACATATATCATTCCTTTTACAGTTCAGATTTTCAAATATATAAATGGAACAATAAATTGATAACATTCAGTGCCTTCAGTTCTTGCTCCAGGCATTCTCTGTTAGCAACAGTATCATCAATGTGATTCCAAAGAATTGAGCTCTAGTTTCTTTTGATCTTTGGGAAAATCCAATTTTGGAACCACAAAAGTGAATTACTCTTTCCTTTTACCATTACCAAATATATATATGGCTTATATATATAAAGTCTTTGATTTGATATGATTAATTTATAATCCCTTGTTTTGTTATTGCTCTTGCTCCTTTCAAATTGGATTTTTCTAAAGGACTTTTTCTTTGTGAAATGCTAGCAGAGGTACACAGAGAGCTTTGTAAGTGTTCCTTTCAGCACTCTGGTGACATACAGTTGAACGGACAAGATTGTAGAAGCAGATGACAGAGTCTGGAGGCTTGGAGGTAAAGGCATTTAATTATAGTTTTAGTTCAGAGTTTGAATTTCTTGGGGTACATCCAAGATTTCTGCCTCCGTATCAGCCTCTATAAAGCTGGTAAACACAACTCTTTACCTCTCTTCTCACAAGAAAATTATGACTCATATCAATTCCTATTCAGGAGCTCTGGCTCCAAGAAAGCCAGCTACCTGGGAATAATGATGTTTAAAATACAGTTTCAGATCTAGAGTTGAAATTTGCCATATTAAACCATCATGCTTATTAAATATAGAGCCAAGATAATATGATAAGACAAGAGCAAGATGGGAACCATTCATTGAGCACATTGCAAATGTAAAGCATTCTGCAGGATGCTTTGCATACCTCATTGTGAATTCTCACCACCATCCTATAAAATAAGTATTCTTCCCAGCTTTTCTAACAAATGAGCTAAATGAGGTGTATAGAAGTCAAATAATTTGGATATATTCCCATATATAACAAGTAGCAGAGCCTGGGATTAAATACAGCTTCACTTCAAGCTCCTATGAGCAAGCTATAGCTATGAAATTGCCATGAGGTTTAGAAGAATTTGGGGGGAAGGCGTAGGCATCCATATACATTACAGCTATCCCAACATCTCAAGTGATTGCAGGGTGTGTGTGTGTGTGTGTGTGTGTGTGTGTGTGTCTGTAAAACATCAGCTCACTTGCTCCTTTTTTCTCCTTTGTCGTTTTTTCCTAAGTCCTAGCAAATACTTAGCCATCTTTGGGTCCTTCCATAAAATATGGGGCTTAGTCCACTGGTCCTAGGTGTTGCTCCTAGTAATAGCTCTTGTTGGATATTAAACAGAGAGCATCACTACCCTTCTATGTAATGCCTCCTGATGCTCTGATAGCCACAACCCTCCGAAAGCAATGAGACTAACCCTTTTTGAGACCTTTGTGTCCATATTTGATTTTTTGTGTGCTACTAATAAACACTTAACATTGGAGAATAGTGATCCAGCAGCCAGGGCACTTGCCATTCCTCTCAACACACTGCAGTCTGGTCTAGCTCTGCGCCTCTGCCCATGCTCTTCCCTCTACTTGAAATGTCTTTTTCCCCTTCTCTGTCTGGTGGAAATTGTATCACTTGCTTTTATTCTATATGGCCAACATCAAATATCATAGCCATCAAAAATCACTCTGTTTTCTGAGTTTCTATTAATACTTTATATTATACTTTAATATGAATATTTAGCATCTATTTAAACAGAATCAGTTGTGTCCACTTTCCTTATTATACCTCATCACTGTATTCATGCACCTAGCAGAATTTGGCAAATAATAGCAAGTCAGTAAGCATTTGTTGGCTTGCATTGGCAAACAACTCCATATTTACAAATTTTCCGAGACTGGAACAATGATCATAAACTGAAAAGGATATCTTGGGAAGTAAATGCTGAATTAGATGTAAGTTTCAACTTCTATGTAACGATTTTCTGGAAATAAAATTCTGAAGATATTGACAAAAAAGAGACAGAGACAACTTGGGTGTGGGGTGAGCAGAAGCGAAAGTAAATACAGTGGGGAAAGAGATGGAAATGTCATGCCTGCAACTCAAGTTTTCTTTGGACAAATGTTCTTGTCTGCAGCCCTTAACAATATTAAAAAACACATTTGTAGAATGCTGGAACGTAAACAAAATGTTTTCTGAAGGAATCATCTGAGGCAAGGGCATGACTTGTCTTTGAAAATAACTTGAGTCTCAGAAAACTGATGGGAGATCACATGTGAAGGTCATGTAATAAGTTAGAGGCTGAGCTGAACCTGAGAACTTGAGTGTTTTCTTTCACTCCAACTCTGTGTTCTTTGCCTTACCATGTATGCTCTTAAGTGTCAATCAACAACTTTCAATTGGCAGTTAGCTGCAGCTCACCCTTCTCCATCATTATCCCTTTTTACCCCTTTTTCCAGTTCCCTTCACTTATCTCCCTGAAACCACAATGCAGACTCTTTTAGATTGTCACTTTGTGAAGAAAGAGCACTGTAAACAATGCCAGGTGCTCTGCCTTGCCTTAAATCATTAAACCCTGAGTCTGTGGCAGAAAAGTGACTATTGGCAGCAAATTGGTCTTTTCAAATACACCTGTTCACACAGAAAACAGACACTCCTGGGAGAATCATCCTAAAATATTGACTGTTCTACTTTTCAGTGTGCTCCAAGGTACTGCCATTTAATGCACCTGAATTAAAAAAAAAAAAAAAGAAGACCAACAAAAAGTTCTGTTTTCTAACAGTATTTCATGTCTACTGCTCTATACCTCCACAAATTTCAAGTCAATAAAAATATATTGAGCATCTATTATGAGTCATGCCCTGTTGTGAACACTGAAGATTCTCCAGGTTGTATGAGATATGGTCCTTGCCATCACTGTGGTCTCGGGAATGGTTAGTTATACTACAACAGAGGGTGAAGCTATGCATCACAGGATGAGAAGAGTGGTGCCATGACAAGTTTATAGTTTCCTTCAGCTCATTCAAAGCTGCCAACCTGTGCAGCTACCCTTCTGCCTCTTCCTAAGCAATATCTCCTTGTATTGTTCACAGTAGTTCAAACCTTCACCACAACCCTCAAGTCATTAACCCTAACACCTCAGCTTTCATAGTCAGCCAAAATCTTGTCTCTTACCTCTCAGAAAAGTTTAACAAATCCCTCAACTTTGGGAATATTGCAATCTTATGTACTGAGTCAGCACAGATTTATCTATACCTTCTTCCCTTTTTTTTCTCCATTCTCCCAACTTGTAAAACGTGGTATTTCTCCTCCCATAGGCATCCCATGTCCTCTTGGGTCTCCAACACCTCACATCATCAAACAGCTTCCATCGGTCCCATCTAGGCAACATTTTCTACCATCCCTGGTTCCTTGCTCTTAGCAGACAAACAGATATGAGTCTCTCTCATTCTCCTGGTACCCAAGTCAGAAACCTAGTAGGCATCCTTGTGTCTTCTCCACCTCCACAATCTGTCACCATACCAGAGAGTCAGACTCCTAAGGACCTCTTACACCTGCCCCCAGTCCCACTTCATTGCCCCTGCTTCAGTTTAAGCCCACATCTTTTCTTACAAGGGTCGTTCCAACAGCCTCCTGACTAGTTCTCTCTGGCTCCGTTCTTACTTTTCTCTAATTCAACAATTACCACACTTGCATAGAGAGAACTTCCTAAAATCTGAAACTAATCAAGCCATGACTCTGCTTAACATTTATTTTCATGGGTTCCTTGCCTATAGAACAAAATTAGACTCCTTCGCATAATGTACAAGATTTTTCCAGATCTGCCTCCCACCTATCTGGCCAGCCACTCTGACTCTCCCACTTGGTCTTCCAGCCTTGTTAAACTTCTCTGT
This sequence comes from Mandrillus leucophaeus, assembly GCF_000951045.1. Taxonomy (NCBI): domain Eukaryota; kingdom Metazoa; phylum Chordata; class Mammalia; order Primates; family Cercopithecidae; genus Mandrillus; species Mandrillus leucophaeus. The sequence goes on along the minus strand of NW_012104176.1, from coordinate 2,823,633 downwards.
TTCCTCCCACATCTCTGTACTTTTGCTCGTGTTCCCCCCTCTGCCTAAAACACATTGTCCCTCCCAAATGCTAGCCTTGACAAGTCCTCTTTCTTCAAGAACCTTCAGGAAAATGTTCATGACTTCCACAAGGTCCCTCCCACATGCTCAAACACACTCTAACAGTGTGGTTAGTGATGTTAACTCTTCAGGGAAACCAGAAAGGGCAAGTAAATTTACCTGTCAACTTACCCTTTTTTAAGAACTTGCTCTAAACAGATTTAATCCATGTGTTATTTGGGACTCTGCTTCTTTGAATCTAGCACTGAATTATGATAATCTCCACTCATTTTCCTATTTGAAATAAAACCCCTGTTTGTAGGTAAGTGAATTCTCATGTCAGAAGGAGTTGGTTTGAAAATTCCAGTTGTAAAACACAGCAGATGCAGATAGCTCTGGGGAAAGAGCAGTCAAAGGCAGTCAATCGTGAGCCCCTGCTTTTCAGTAAGCAAAGCCAGATGCTACTGTTGTAGGTCAGCAACAGGCAAACTAAAAATCAAGTAAATTATCGCGCAGGTCATGCCAAGTATTAAGACCCTCATGGAGGTCGAGGTTTCTCATTTCTTGGCGGGAAACATGCATTTGTTTTTCAAGAGAAGTGAACAAAACAAAATAACTCTTTGTTCAGATCATTTAAAAAAATAATAATATGTAAACCAGCCATGGGTGGCCCCTAATCTAAGGACAGATTCCAATTGCTGTAGAGATGAGCCAACAATAGCACAACTGCATCGTGGTTAAGCATATGATCTTGGGAATTCATTTGCCTGGGTTTAAACCCTGGCTCGGCCACTTTCTGGGTGTGTGGCGTGAGTGTGATCGTTGATCTCTCTGTGCCTCTGTCCACTCATCTACAAGAGAGAAATCACAAAAATAGTAGTAAGATTTATCACACAAAGTTCCCACTAAGATTAAGTAACATACACAAAATTTCTGGCCCATTTTAAATGTCCAATATGTGCTTTTAGTAGTTATCTCATCATTAAATGACAAAAACCTAACAGAAACTATTAAGAGGAAAATGGTTTTATTTTACAATTTTTGCTTATGTTTCACCCATCTCCTCAATCTCACTTCTAACCATAGTTTGTTTGTGTGATAGTACAGCAGTGCTTCATTCAGGGCTTTGGTTGAGACGGGGTTCTGACGGATGCAGTCAATTCTATTAACAAAATTATTTTTAATCTCAAGTGATTTTTTTAAATAATTTTAATTTCAATGAGGAGATCTCAAATTCCTTCCTACATATTTCAGAAAAGATCTCAGCCCATAATTGTGTTAATTCCATCAGCTTTCCCATTGGAAGGTGGTTACTTAAGAACCACACGTTTTTATGCCACTATTGATACGGTTTGGCTATGTCCCCACACAAATTTCATTTTGAATTGTAACTCCCATAATTCACCTGTGTCACAGGAGGAACCTGGTGAGAGGTGATTGAATTATGGGGGCGGGTCTTTTCTGCACTGTTCTCATGATAGCAAATGAGTCTCATAAGATCTGATGGTTTCAAAAATGGCAATTTCCCTGCACAAATTTTTGTTTTGTTTTGTTTTGTTTTTGTTTTGTTTTGTTTTGTTTTGCCTGCTGCCATCCATGTAAGATGTGACTGGCTCCTTCTTGCCTTCCACCATGATTGTGTGGCCTCTCCAGCCATGTGGAACTGTTAAGTCCAATAAACCTTTCTTTCGTAAATTACACAGTCTTGGGTATGTCAGCACCATGAAAACAGACTAATACAATAAATTGGTATCAGTAGAGTGGGGCACTGCTGAAAAGATACCTGAAAATGTGGAAGCGACTTTGGAACTGGGTAACAGGCAGAGGTTGGAACAGTTTGGAGGACTCAGAAGAAGACAAGCAAACATGGGAAACTTTGGAACTTCCTAGAGACTTGTTGAATGGCTTTGAATAAAATGCTAATAATGATTTGGAAAATAAAGTCCAGGCTGAGGTGGTCTCAGATGGAGATGAGGAACTTGTTGGGAACTGTAGTAAAGGTGAGTCTTGTTATGTTGTAGCAAAGAAACTGGCAGCATTTTGCCCCTGCCCTAGAGATTCGTGGAACTTTGAACTTGAGAGAGATGATTTAGGATACCCAACAGAAGAGATTTCTAAGCAGTAAACCATTCAAGAGGTGACTTGAGTACTGTTAAAGGTATTCAGTTTTAAAAGGAAAACAGAGCATAAAAATTTGGAAAATTTGCAGCCCGACAATGCAACAGAAAAGAAATCCAATTTTCGGAGGAGAAATTCAAGCCAGCTACAGAAATTTGCAGAAGTAACAAAGACCCAAATATTAATCCTCAAAACAATGGGGAAAATATCTCCATTGCATGTCAGAGGCCTTTGAGGCAGCCCCTCTCATCATAGGCCTAGGAGGAAAAAATGGTTTTGTGGGCCAGGCTCAGGGCCCTCTGCTGTGCGCAGCCTAGGGAATTGGTGTCTTACATCCCAGCTGCTCCAGCTGTGACCAAAAGGGGCCAAAGTACAGCTCAGGCTGTTGCTTCAGAGGGTGGAAGCTTCAGCTTCATGGTGTTGAGCCTGCAGCTCCACAGAAGTCAATTGAGGTTTGGGAACTTCCACCTAGATTTCAGAGGATATATGGAAATGCCTGGATGAGGGTGGGGCCCTCATGGAGTACATCTGTTAGGGCAGTGCAGAAGGGAAATGTGAGGTGGTAGCCCCCACACAGAATCCCTACTGAGGGAGCTCTGAGAAGACGGCCACCATCCTCCAGACCCTAGAATGGTAGATCCACTGATAACTTTCACCATGTGACTAGAAAAGCCACAGACTCTCAATGCCAGCCAATGAAAGCAGCCAGGAGAGGGGCTATATACCCTGCAAAGCCATAGGGGTGGAGCTGCCCAAGGCCATTGGAGCCCATCTCTTATATCTATGTGACCTGGATGTGAGACATGGAGTCAAAGGAGATCATTTTGGAGCTTTAAGATTTGACTGCCCCCAGTGGATTTCAGACTTGCATGGACTCTGTGGAGTCTGTAGCCCTTTATTTTGGTCAATTTATCCCATTTGGAATGACTGTATTCACCTGATGCCTGTACCCCCATTGTACCTAGGAAGTAACTAACTTGCTTTTGATTGTACAGGCTTATAGGTAGAAGGGACTTGCCTTGTCTCAGATGAGACGTTGGACTGTGGACTTTTGTGTTAATATTGAAATGAATTAAGATTTGGGAGCACTGTTGGGAAGGCATGATTGGTTTTGAAATGTGAAGATATGAGATTCTGCCAGGGCAGAATGATATGGTTTGGCTGGGTCGCCACCCAAATCTCATTTTGCCTACTGCCATTCCAAGTAAGATATGTGACTTGTTCCTTTTTGTCTTCCACCATGATTGTGAGTCCTCCCCAGCCAGGTGGAACTCTAAGTCCAGTAAACCTCTTTCTTTTATAAATGGCCCAGTCTCAGGTATGTCTTTATCAGCACCATGAAAACCCACTAATACAACCATACTGGGTACTTAAGTCATGGAGAAATTCCCTTACAAAAATTATTATTGCCCAGCCTATAAATAAAGAAAAACATCCTGCACCTACCAGAGGTAAAAGTCAGCAGAACTTACCTTGGTGCTTACTTTAAAAACTTAATTGTTTCCCTTAGTACCTGAAGCAAAATTTTACATTTGTCAAAACTGCATGAGGTATTCAAAAGTAACAGGGAAAAAAAGGATTTTGGTATTTATTTTTATCTAGTTACTTTAGTTGAAAAAGAAGAACAAGAAGGATGGTTTCAATCTTTTATTTGTTTTATAAAGTTGCATTTTTAACTCATTTACATACTGATACTAAGGATTCTATTACTAATTAAAATAAATAGATGAATGCCGTCTGAATTTTAGGGATAAACAGAAGATAGATACACACACATATACACTCAAATATAGTAGTTAGGATGGGATGAAATCAGAGGAAACACTTTCTAGTTACTTTTTGCAAGGCATTAATGGTTTTGAACATGCACAATCCATTCTGTTACCTCTATGTTTTGTATGTTTTGCTCTTTTTATCTGAAATTTGTTTCACTATATTCCCAAAAGAAATAGCCTATGAGATCATGAATTAAAAGAAAATCGTCAAGAGGGTGAGCAATTATTCATGTAGGAACCAGGCGTTGGTTTCAATGCTTCACATACACAACCCCAGTTAACCCTAATGTCAGGGGAAGCTACTATCATCCCCATTTTGCAGATACAAATTAAAGAAGACAGATAGGAGTAGGCACTTTTTGCTTCACGGAGCTGCCTCATTCTATAACATTGTTATTTTTAAATTTCACGTCAACTCTGACATTTTTTTCTCTTAGCCCTTATTTTCTGTTTCCTTATGGGTTTGACTGCTTCTCTGAGACCTTCTCAGAGTCTTCAGGTCTACCCAGAGCTTTCTCTCTTTACCTCTCTCTCTCTGTTACACACACACATGATCACACACACACACACACACACATGCATATACATGCAAACACTTCTTTAAGTATAGACCTAGAGGTCCTCATTCATTCATTCAACCAATACGTACTGAGCACCTACAATGTACCATGCTCCATTCTAGGCATGGGAGATATAAGAAGTCTTCTTAGAGCTTCCACTTTGCAAGGGTAAGAGATATAAGCAATACATCAAACAAAAAAAAAAGCATTAATGCAGCTGTAGCTAATGTTCATATAGAATACAGATTATGAAATAAGAGCATCTAGCATGCAGACCTAACCCTAAAACTGAGGAGAAGATAACTAAAATACTATGTTATTTGAGAACATATGGCAGAGCAGTGAACATCCCTCTTTGGGCAGCTCCACTTGCTTCCTGGAGTGTGACCTTCTCCTCACAGCCTTGATCTTGCTTTCCAACCACCTGAAGCAACTATATGTTCTTGCTCCCTGACACCCTGCCCTCCATGCCAGACCCGACCAAAGGTTGTCAAAATATCAAAGCAACAGGCTTCAACAGGTGGATTCTCATTGTCATGATGTCTCTTCCTATGATAGTTTTTTCACATATGTGTGCTGTCACTCCCATTTTCAACCTATTTTTAGGTGGCATTGGATTTGAGATTCTATCTTAGGTACCTTTCTTTCTCTTGATTACCCTTGCTTTTAAATGTGCCCTACAAAAATAGACATGGGAGAGTTTTACTGTTACAGGTGATTCTCTTAGTTCTTGTTCATTAATTTTCTCAATCAAAAAATATATATTTAGATATATTTAGATATGTGTGTGTATATCTATATCTATATCTATATCTATATCCATATCTATATCTATATCTATATCTATATCTATGACATCTACTAGGTACCAGGCATTATGTTACTCACTGGATGTGAAGCTGGGAATAGAACAGGCATGAGTCCTTCCCTCATGGAGCATATATACTAGACAGATTCTTTGTTGATATATAAATACTGATTTTTCAATATTTATTAAGGATTTTTTAAAAATGCTTGGCTGGCATGGTGGCTCGTGCCTGTAATCCCAGCACTTTGGGAGGCCAAGACAGGTGGATCACTTGAGGTCAGGAGTTTGAGACTAGCCTGGCCAACACAGCAAAACCCTGTCCCTATTAAAAATACAAAAAAAAAATTAGCTTGGTGTGGTGGTGCCAGCCTGTAATCCCAGCTACTCGGGAGGCTGAGGCAGAAGAATCACTGGAGCCTGGGAGGCAGAGATTTCAGTGAACCAACATCACACCACTGCACTCCAACCTGAGTGAAAGAGTGAGATTCCATCTCAATAAATAAATTAAAATCAAAATTTTAAAAAGTGCTTAGCTCTCTGAAAGCTGCAGCAGCAGCAGACACAAGCATCCCTGGATTACAGAACCCACATTCTTATGAAAGAAACAAGATCTAGGCACAGAGAGCAACGCATGAGAGTATACTGCCAAAGACAAAAATGGATGTTGAGTGGCCAGAGAACATTTCTCTGAGGAGATGAGATTTGACAAGTGCTTTGAAGGAAAAATAACCTTGGGTAAGTGATTAAAAGAGAGGACGCCATCCAGGGTGAAAATGACAGAGGGCCACCTGAATAAATGAGAGAGGACAGCAACAAGACGGGATGACCTAGATGGCAGGCTTACCAGAAACAAAGAAGGTGGAGCCTTACACACTAAGACCAGCTATTGAGAATTCTTTCAACAGATAACGTGAAGCTCCTCTTTTCATGGTAAATAAAGAGTTGTTCTTGGATCCCTTTCTAATCATTCTCATGCTGGAAACACTATCTTTGAGAAACATATCTGGATTTGAAGGGCAAAGAAATAAGAAGCAGAGAGGCAGATAAGAGCATTATTGGCTTGGTTCAGGTGTGGTAATATCTGCACAAGTGTGTAACCAACAGGACTAGAAGAACAGATTAACCCAGGATATAATACTGCAGTCTGTGTTACCCAACAAATGGAAGAAACGAGGGCATGATGGGACGAAATACGGGGGAGAGAATGAGGGAGATGAGGGAAAGAAGGATAGACCTAAGTGGATATCAGAGGCAGTCTCGATTAAGGTGGGGCTTACTGAACTTTATCGGGTAGTGCAGCTTCTGTATGGAAATGTCCTGTGGTCATTTAAAACCGTGGGCATGGTGCTTAGGTAAGAAGGCTAGCCTGGCCATCGGGGTGTCATTGAAACAGGTGATTATGCAAACTACGAAAACACATGAGCGTGATGGAGGGAAGGGATGAGAGACAACCCCAAACTCCCAAAAGCCGAAAAAAGTTAGCAATAACTACCTACTAAAAAGAGAAAAACAGAATAATTGGACTTCAAATGGATAAGATGGTCTATTATTACATTTAGATGTAAACTCTTACCTCTGATTAACTGGTCTACCTGTTCTCTTAACCCCTAGCTTTTCACGTGGGTACCAAAAGGCCATGCGAAAAACTAGATTGGGTGAGAAGGTAGCATCCTAAACCTGATTTTTGCTATAAGGCTGCCTCATATTGTCTGCCAGAGATCACAGCAGGAGGTTTGGGGAAAAGGTTTGAGAACATAGTCTTGCTAAGTTGCCTCTTTGGAGCCACCTGTTAACTGATTCCATGTGTGGAGTGCAGAATTCTATCGCACCCCAAAGGACTTAATTCTCTGTCATTTAACGTTTTAGTCTGTGGAAAGACAGCCTTGTGGGCAGAGTTATGTTCCCTTCCTTCTCTGATTGCAGATTGGCTAGCTCTAGCCTCAGTTCATCTTTTAAGTAGGACTTGGCTGAAAAAAGCAACAAGAAATTAAACATATATATGCAATTATTATTTGTCAGGAAAGGGAACATCCCACACTGGGGCCTGTTGTAGCGCGGCGGGAGCGGGGAGGGATAGCATTACGAGATAGATGTAAATGACGAGTTGATGGGTGCAGCACACCAACATGGCACATGTATACATACGTAACAAACCTGCACGTTGTGCACATGTACCCTAGAACTTAAAGTATAATAAAAAATACATTAAAAAAGTAAAAGAAAAAATGTAAACTGTCAGAAAACAACAATAGCAAAAAAGCAATGAGAAAACATACCAACATTCTGAATATTTTCTTTTACCCTAAAGCTAAAGGCTTAGTCAGCATGTGATCAGTTTTCAGAGGCATCTACTAGTAAAAAAGTTACTGTTTGACCGCAGCATACACATATAACAAGAGGCGCCAGCTTTCCAACCTGCACGTCTGAGTCCCTGCTGCTCACCACCAGTTGCTAAGCCAATATCACATTTTTAGGTTCTGTTAAATCCAGGACTCCAAAGTGTGGAATTCTGAATAAGGGGGCCAGTAGTTTGGCTGCAGTCACAGAGATCTAAAATAACAATGGCCTAAACAAGATACCACTTTATTTTTGTCTCGCATATAAAATTCCTAACTGCTAAGCCAGCAGAGGCCAGAGCTCCTTTCCGCTTGTTTTTCCTCCAATTCTAGAATAGTGTCCATTCCACATGGTCCAGAACAGTTCACTGCCACCGCCACACTCTTAACAACTGGACGTTGCATCATCTTTCTTTCTTCTTTTAATAGACTGTTTTTTAGAGCAGTTTTAGCTTTACAGAAAAAAAATGATGCAGAAAGTGCAGAGAGCTCTTTTATTCATGTCTTCTTAGCCAGATCTTACTCATTTGCTCACACCTTGCTATAATAGAGACTGAGAAATCTGGTTACTATTCTTGGGGGCCTTTTTCCCAGATTTTCTTAAGTCAAGGTTTTATTACAAAGGAGAGAAGAATGGACATTGGAAATAACTAGCAGTCTATCACAATAACTATGTCACAATTA
>NW_012104176.1:2811160-2814983 GCF_000951045.1 Mandrillus leucophaeus | reverse complement strand
TAGCCGGGCGCGGTGGCGGGCGCCTGTAGTCCCAGCTACTCGCTACTCGGGAGGCTGAGGCAGGAGAAGGGCGTGAACCCGAGAGGCGGAGCTTGCAGTGAGCCGAGACCGCGCCACTGCACTCCAGCCTGGGCGACAGAGCGAGACTCCGTTTCTCAAAAAAAAAAAAAAGTATAAAAGAGTAAAAGTGTTTTGTGGCCAAATAATGTAGAAAATACTGCATATTATAACTCTTTTTGTGACATTTTTATGTTTTTAATAATTTTAAAACATCAACAAATCCTGCAGTAATAAATCCATTTAATTTACCAGTTCTCAATACTATGAAATCACAATGCCCTTTTTGAAAGAAACATCTCTTAGCATCGTGTGGAATACTACTGTACCATAGAGTATACACTTTGGGAAATGCTGCATTAGACAAAACTGTTGCAGGTTTTGGAGCAGGCAGAGTTCACTGTCAACTGGTGTTTTTTGGAAGGGTAATCTAGTGGCAGGAAAAACTAGAGGGAAGATAAATTGGGTAAACAGTTCTAAAAAGACTAATCAATAGTTTTCTAATATTTATGTTTTTGAAAGATTGGCAGTAGCAACTTGTATTTCTCTATACCAGGATAACTAAAGCTACAGCAGAAAAAAAAAAAAAAAATTAATTACCTCGTGTTTGTTGTTGTTTCAGTTAATTATATTTTGAGGTCAACTTGTTTCCTCCTTCAGGACTTTACCAAATAGCATTTTAATTTCCCTCAAATCTTGAGGCGATCATTTTTTAAAACGGATAACTAATTTGCTGCAGTATTCTACCACAGGAATAAATGATTAGCCAAAATACACACCATATACTGAACCTTACCAAATTATAAAACTAATGTCAACTCCAAATGTATAGTAAGATGCACTATTTTTTTTCTCTCGGTATTATTTTTAAGTCCAAATCTGCCACAGCTAAGAACATGCACTTTATTTTTGCTATATATCCATGTCTTTTTAATTTCACAATTTAAGCAACTTTTTCCTTTCTCTTTTCATTTTCTCAATTTTGCTGACTTTGGTTTAAAAAACTATTCTCATCCAAATTTTTTTCTTTGCTTCATTCATTTACTACATAGGAATCTATTCAAAGACTTTATTGTGTGTAGACACACCTCTAAGTTCATCTACTTAAAACATTCTATCAACCTCACAATACTATTTAACTGGTATATAAAAGGGAATTGAGCCGGGGAGGGGGGGAATATTATGGAAATCAATCAAACCAAATTTTGTATCGTAAACCTCTTATTCATTATTGTGAACAATCCAAATTTAAAGTGTTTATGTAAAATAGTCTTTAAGGACAATGCAAACTACTATTGAATGTTATTCTATGATCTTACAAATTCTATCACATTATCAAAAATATCTCCATACATTTCATACATTTTCCTCAAATTACTTTAGTTCATATGGGAAACCACAATATGTCACCCTAAAATATGCCGGTTTTGCATAGAATAGTTTTGAGGTGAAGGTAATTGAAAAGAGGCAGATTCAGAAAAGCTCTCGGCCCTTCCTACTTGCCTAAAAGCAGGACATAAATTTACAAAGACAAAAGGTATCCCACCCCACACGCCGACTCTACCCGGGAGAACAAAGTTTAACCACTGAAGACAACTTGAGACCCTTCCCAGGTATGGATGGCACAGGGGAACCTACATTGGCAGACTTTCCTAACTGGCCTTTATCTGTCATTTATTTATCTTTCCACAAATTGCCACCCCAAGAGACCCAAAGTCCTTTTCTTTTGCCGTGTCATTTCTCTAAAAATGTATTTTTTTTTTTCCTGTTAACAATTCACAACAGCTTCTTGAAGATGAGGCCATGGGGTATATTCATTCTTCAGTGCTGCCCCAGGCCCTGGTGTTGACTGTTTCAGTCTTACCTTTTTTTGCAGTGTCCTGGAAGTCCTGCAGTCAACCTGTACTGGAAACCTTGAGTTAAAAACCCAAATTAGTTAAAACTTTAAATTTTCACTTGGGTCTTGGGAGTGACCTTGGGGCTTTGTGCATCTGTGGGTGTGTATTCCTCTGAAATTCCAATGAAACGTGACAAGTATCCTCGTAGGGTGTCTGTGTGTGTGTGTGTGTGTGTGTGTGTGAGACAGTGTGATTTATGACACAGAGCAGACAATAAATACCTTTTGAGAGAGTAAATGAATCTCTTAATTATCTCTTAATTACAGCCTGGATGCCAGAGGAGACATCTGCTCCTTCTAGACAATGTGGGTTGACTTTTCCTTTTGCGAGATAAATTGATAGATAGAAAGATGATAGAGATAGATAGGTGATAGATAGATAGATAGATAGATAGATAGATAGATAAATAGATAGATAGACAGAATAGATAGATGATAGATAGGTAGGTAGATAGATAGATAGATAGATAGATAGATAGATAGATAGATAGATAGATAGATAGATAGAAAGAATAGATAGATGATAGATAGAATAGATAGATGATAGATAGATAGATAGACAGATAGATAGATAGATAGATAGATAGATAGATAGATAGATAGATAGATAGATAGATAGATAGATGATAGATAGATAGACAGATAGATAGATATAATGTGTGTGTGTGTCTCATCTTTTAGACTTTGGGTCATCCTGAATTAAAACCTATTTTGGCGCTGATGGAGCTCTGAGAATGTTTCTTCTCTCGCCTCTCACTCCCTTTGAGCCATTTGACTTTAGCCTGCTTGCTTTCTTTCACTTCAAAGCAGCATGCAGGAACAGCAGCTCCTCTGGAAGTCAGGGCCTGCTGTTTCATGGACTAATTTATCCTCTTCTGCTTTTCTCTCCAGCTGCTTCCTCCACCTCATGCTCCGTGAGTCACTTTGCCATACCAGCAAAGGCTCAGGGCATTCTGTGACGCTTTCTTCCAGAAGGCCATGCTGGGCTCATGAGGTCACTGAGGGGGTGTCTTCAGCTTAACAAGTGATGCAGATAACAAACCACAAATGCCAACTCACAGAGGAGGTTTCTGTCCAAGGACCAGTCATGTTTGGCCCTTCCCACTGAAGGACGTGAACCATCACTTCCAAAGAACCAACAAGAAGAGGTCCTGACACTTGAGACTGTGAGTTTCAGAGTAAGGAAGGAAAAATAATATGAAGAAAAAAAAAAAACACAACCAAGGCCTCTGACCTTAGAGCCAGTTCAGAAGCTTTGTTCCTCCCAGGACTCGATGTTATTTCAGTTAGAGATTTCTTCTTACTGGCCAGTACCTTAGGGAGAGCTAGATTAGATTGGTTTTCCCTAACACACTGCTACTTTCATCTTCATGGAAGCATGGGATGTTGTTTAAGAGGGGAGAGAAGAAAACCACCAGGGAATATGAGCAATTTGAGGAAGGAAGTTGGAGAAGTCATGGGTAAGACTATTATGTTACCTTATTTGGGGATGTGGGAAAATAAGAACCTAGACAATTTTAGTCTTGATGAGAAGCCTCTAAGACCCAAGGAGGTTATTGAGAGAGGGAACATTGTATCCTTTCTTTGTCTCTAAAGGGTTTTCAATTTTTTATTACATCAAACAAATCTTATTTCCCATTTCTTGTTATTTCTATTCACATTCTCCTTCCCTCACTCCACCCAGGCTATTTATCTCTACCATTTCTCCACTGCCCCAAACATGTCACCTGCTTCTCCAAATGGCACATACTCTCCTTGTCAAGTCTTTACTCAATCACCTTCTCATGAGGTCTTCCCACCCCATGCCCACCTCTGGAAATTCCCTAGGCCTCTCCTTCCTCCCTCCCTCCCTCCCTCCCTCCCTTCCTT
>NW_012104176.1:2763214-2810705 GCF_000951045.1 Mandrillus leucophaeus | reverse complement strand
CATCTCACATACATTTTACACATTTTGCTTACTTCCTTTCTGTCCCCATCACTGAAGTGGGGACTTCTATTTGTTTTGTTTGCCTCTATAGCTCCAGAGCCTAGAGAAGTGCCTGGGTCAGTGCAGACTCCCAGGAAGCATTTGTGGATGAAATGAATGAACTAATTGCAGCCTGGCTGCCAACGGAAATGCTTCGGGATTTGACCTGCTTCTTCTCCCTTCAGACAATGTGGTTTGACTTTTCTTTTATTATGTTTGTTGAAAGCAAAAGTAAAAATTCTATTCATCCATTATAAAAACAAAAGGAGATCTATCATTTCCATGAGACTCTCATAGTTATATAGATCCAGGTAAGGCTTCATCATAAGATAAGGGATTGTCCAACTCGGCATGAGATAAATTCCACCAACTAGCAAGGATCTTCAAGTCACCTGTAGGCACTAAGTCACCTTTCCACCTAAAACTCACTTTTTACAGCAAAGGATGCCTGGTGTTGCCTAATGTTCCTGCAGCATTGGTTTATATCACAAGTGGACTCAAGAAAGAATAGAAAATTTGAATCACCATGGTGCTGGTTTGCATTGCTGCTATGCAGCAGAATCACCTGTGTAAGTAACTTCTGCACCTGTACCCTACCTGTAGGGATTCTGATTTCCTCCTCTGAAGAACATGTAGAGATGATTTTGACACCCACACAGGAGGGAGATCCACTAAGTTATGGAAGCAATATATCCCTATTCACTGCTTTGCCTGCAATTCCTCCCCATTATCTCTTTCCTTTAAAAATCAGCATAATTTCCTTGTGTGCAGGTGTGTGCTTATGTGTAGGAATGCCAGGCATATGAAGAACAACCTACAACTATTACAGGGAAACTGCCAAGAATAAATGTCAGACTTTTCAAAATTTTGCTTAGGATGGGCCCAGTGCCCAGGAAAGTGGATTGGCCTGGAAAACTACAACCATTTATAATATTCTTTTTATGCGAAAAGACATTCTCCTTTCCAAACAATAAGGTCACAAACTAGTTTTTTAAATAAAATTGGTTTATAATTGGAGAACTGCCTATAAAATTGGAGACGTAAATGTTTAAACACAAGTTAAATCACAGATCAGACTGGCAAAGACATTTTCTGATGGGTATACCAAGCAATCTAGGAACTGTTTACACTAGTTTGATTGAAATATGAACAGAAGATGTAGCTATCAGCTTATGTTTCACAGTACATAGTAACAGCTCAAGCAATAGTAGCTATATTTTAAGAAAGACAAAGACTAAAGACTGTGGTTAATGTCTGACACAAAAAAATCTAAGACATCATGGTGGCAGTTTTAGAAACGGTAGTTTACAAAGATTTGCAAATTGTTGCCCCTTTTTGTTACTTAGGTATAAACAGCATTTTTCTTCTATACTTTCCTTTTCTTCTGACCCTAAATGTGATCTCCTGTGAATCCGTACACCTCACCTACATTTCTGAAGGAATTCCACTCTAAGAGATTCTGCAGATGTCAGTTCCTTCTTTCCTGATATGATGATTTGCAATAAATGGCAGAAGTCTTCTCAGTAGTCCTCAAGTCTTCAGCCATAACTGACTTCAGAACCCAGAGTTTTTACTCCACATCTCTTCCATTGCTGCTAGCTAACTCAAATCACCATCATCTCTTGTTTGAACAATTGAAATAGTCTTTAATTTGTCTTCTTTCTGCTACTCTTGTCCACTTGTTGCCTAATGTCAGCACAACAGGGTAGTAAACCTTCTAATATCTGGGTCAATGTCTTAGTCAATCATGGACTTCTCCAGTGGTTGCTCATTTGGTTCAGAGTCAGTGCAGTGCAGTGCATAAGAGCACAGGCTCCGGAATCTGACTAACTAGAATTGAATCCCACCTTAGTCACTTTAATCATTTGGCAGCTGCATGACCATTGGGTAGGTTACATAAGCTGCCTGTGTCATGGTTTCTTCACTGATAAGATGGGGGACTAACAGCAGCAATTAGTATCTCATAAGGTTGTTTAGAGGATCAGATGAAGCAAAATGTATACAACACTTTTACAGTCAAGATTTTTTTTCTATTTCTCCAGCAAATATAATTCTAGGTTATAGTAAGTGCTCAGCAAATATTTTTCAAGTGAATTATTGAATAATAGAATAAACTAATTCAAAGGGCTAGTAAAATACAATGGAGCCAAGAATTTAGTCCTTATTAAATGATAAAAGTTGTACCACAAACCAGTGGAGGAAATGAAGGACTTTTTGAATTGACATTGTTGAAAAAATTGGTGGTTTATGTGGGAAAAATATAAGACTATGGGTTCAAGAGAGAAAGAAAGGTAACCACTGTTTTATTTTCTGTATATTTGATTGGATACTAAGTAGTAGATATGTAGAAAGAACAAATCTAGAGATCCAATGTAGAACATGAGGACTATAGTTAATAATATTGTATTGTGTTTGGGATTTTTGCCAAAAAACTAGCCAGGTGCAGTGGTGTGTGCCTGTAGTCTCAACTACTTGGGAGACTGAAGCAGAAGAAGAGCCCGGGAGGTAGAGGTTGCAGTGAGCTGAGACTGCCGCACTGCCCTCTAGCCTGGGAGACAGAGTGAGATTCTGTCAAAAAAAAAAAAAAATCATCAGAGTAAACAGGCAACCTACAAAATGGGAGAAAATTTTTGCAATCTATCCATCTGACAAAGGGCTAATATCCAGAATCTACAAAGAACTTAAACAAATTTACAAGAAAAAACAACCTCATCAAAAAGTGGGCGAAGGATATGAACAGGCACTTCTCAAAAGAAGACATTCATGCAGCCAACAAACATATGAAAAAAAGTTCATCATCACTGGTCATTAGAGAAATGCAAATCAAAACCACAATGAGATACCATCTCACACCTGTTAGAATGGCGATAATTAAAAAGTCAAGAAACAACAGATGCTGACAAGGCTATGGAGAAATATTGACACTTTTACACTGTTCATGGGAGTGTAAATTAGTCCAACCATTGTGGAAGACCGTGTGGCAATTCCCCAAGGATCCAGAAACAGAAATATCATTTGACCCAGCAATCCCATTACTGGGTACATACCCAAAGGATTGAAAATCATTCCGCTATAAAAACACATGCACACGTATGTTTATTGCAGCACTGTTAACAATAGCAAAGACTTGGAACCAACCCAAATGCCCATCAATGATAGACTGGAGAAAGAAAATGTGGCACATATACACCATGGAACACTAGGCAGCCATAAAAAAGGATGAGTTCATGTCCTTTGCAGGGATATGGATGAAGCTGGAAACCATCATTCTCAGCAAACTAACACAGGAACAGAAAACCAAACACCGCGTGTTCTCACTCATAAGTGGGAGCTGAACAACGAGAACACATGGACACAGGGAGGGGAACATCACACACTGGGGCCTTTTGTGGGGTGGAGTGCTAGGGGATAGCATTAGGAGAAATACCTAATGTAGATGACCAGTTGATGGGTGCAGGAAACCACCATGGCACGTGTATACCTATGTAACAAACCTGCACGTTCTGCACATGTATCTCAGAACTTAAAGTATATATAAAAAAGGGAAATATATTAAAAAAAAGAATGACAACAAAATGGAATGGGAGCTGAAGGTAGATGTGTAATCAATAGAGGATTATTCTTAGGATATGAGAATAATAATTCTTAAGATCTTTGAATATTTGAGTGCTAATGGGAAATATTCAAGAATGAAGGGAGAATGGATGGTACACAAGAGGAAGGAGAGATTGCATTATGTTTGAACAAGTGAGAGGAAACAGAATCTGGTTCTGAAGTGGCAAGGAGAACATATATTTCACCCATAATAGGAGAGGAGGAATGGATAGGAGCACTATCCATGACGCATCATATTTCTCTGTTTTGTAAAATGATCATGTATTCAGCAACATTGCTACAAGATCTTGCTACAAGATCTTATCAATATAATAATTATAGTAATAATAATAATTTGTGTCTGCAAAGAAGGACAGTTTTATATGTTGTCTTCCTTTCCAATTGATAGCCCTCTGTAATAGCGATTAGTACTATCCATCAATATTTTCGTATCTTCCCCCTTCTTGATCTGTGTAAGGATTTTACTTGTAGCTGCCCTTCTCCTCAGTGGGGCTACATGACTATTTCTGAACAATGAAGTTTTGAGTATTTAATTGTAGATGCTACATCTACCTAAGCTGTTATTTCCCCTAGATACAATGACTGGCATGTTTAAGATTATTGTTATTCCATCCTCACCTGAGTGATAATGAGCCCAGACCTTCTGCCAATCATGTAGATCATTTAGCATAAGCAAGACACAAATTCCTGTGATTCTTAAACAAGTATAATGCTTGAGTTTTACGAACTGCATTCTGATTAATATGGTTTTTTTTTGTTGTTGTTAGCTGATTGCATTGTATCAGGATCTCCAATACCATGAGGCAGATAATACAAGGTGGGAGTAGAGACTCCTGTATTATTAAGTGGCATTAAGTATTCTTTGTCATAGCCCTTTATCAATTAAGTCATTTTCAATTTATTTAGAGTTATTCAGAATTTTTATAATAAATGGAAATTGGATACCATCAAATGCATTTTCTGCACCTATTCAGTTAATGTGATTTTTCTCCTTTAATCCATTAGTGAAATGAATTTCTGTTATTACACATATTTGAATTCCTCAGGTAAACCCTTGCTTAATCATGATTTAATGTTTATTTGCAGTTCAGCACTTAAATTTGTAAGTGGGAAGGGCCTATCATTTTATTTATCATATTATGTTCATTAATATCAATGCCCTTAATTCCACCCTTCTCTTTTATTTGCCTCATCTTGTAGCTTCAGCCCAAGTGCAAAGTATTAGGGGTGATGTGGTAGAGTCAGTCATTAAAAAAGAATAAAGTCCCAGAGTAAAGAAAAGGAAAGAAAAAGAGGTATGGAAACACAGGAGCATATTTTTAGGCTGAAGAGATGACGTGTATAGAGAGAATTAAGGTGCAATGGAAAAAAATTATTACTGGAGCAAGGCTCCAGAGTAGAGAAATATGATGGTATCTCAGTCAGTTTGAGCTGCTATTACAAATTACCGTAGACTGGGTGGCTTACACATTTATTTCTCACAATTCTGGAAGTCCATCTTCTTCTCTTTCTCCAGCCACTGCACTTAGATTTTCTTTTGGGAAACTGCCTCTCCTATGCTTTTAATTTGTATAATTTTAGGAGAAACACATTTCTGAGGCAGGGGATGCCTAAGTGACCCAGGCATGTAGCCCAGGCCAACACACAGTAGTTGGCTCTGAGGTAAACATGTCTTTATAGCTGTGGGCATTATAATCAATAAGCATCAGTCCTGGAGCAATTGCTGGAAACATGGGGTAGGAGAAGTTCCTTACTGGTGGTGACAAACTGGCAGAACATAATTCGGAAGCTGCTAGGAGGCCCAGATGAGGAAAACACGTATGACAATGAAGCAAAAGAAGAAAGAAAATTCAGGATAAGACAGGAGAAACACTCTTGATAACGTAATTTGAATCCTGAGACACATCCATGCCAGAAGATGAACTCCCGAGTTTTCTGATACAACACCAATGAATACCTTTCTCTTTGGAAGTTTGAGTTTGATTTCTGAATCATTAAAGACTCATCATCTTTTTAAATAACCACCCACAACATTCTTCCCTCCTGCATGCCTCTGAGGCATCTACTGTGTATTGCACTAATTCAGTGTTTATGGCAAAGTGACTTATATGGCTGTTTCCATGGTGACATGGTTGGGCTGTGTCCCCACCCAAAACACATCTTGAATTGTAGCTCCCATAATTCCCATGTGCATGAGAGGGACCCAGGGGGAGGCAACTGAATCATGGGGGCAGGTCTTTTCCATGCTGTTCTCGTGATAGTGAGTAAGTCTCACAAGAGCTGATGGTTTTATAAAGGGGAATTCCCCTGCACATGCTCTCTTGCCTGCCGCCATGTAAGACATGACATTGCCCCTGATTCTCCTTCCACCGTGATTGTGAGGCCTCCCAAGCCATGTGGAACTGTGAGTCCATTAAACCTCTTTCCTTTATAAATTACCCAGTCTCAGGTATGTCTTTATTAGCAGTGTGAGAACAGGCTAATACATATGGTTATGTACATTTCCTGCCTCTTCATCTAAATGTCGGTATTGGCAGGCAGTCTATTACAGACCTGCAGCCAGACTTCCTGAGGTTTGAATCCTGGCTCCACCACTTACCTGCTAAGTGACCTTAAGCAAAGCACTTCACCTTTTTGTGCTTCTGATTCATTATCGATACAATTGGAATTATAATAGTAATGCCTCATAGGGTAATTTTAAGGAGTTAATATATGTAAAGCTGTTGGAAAAATATCCAGTACATAATATACATCATACAAGTAAGCCCCATGTAAGTGTGAGCTATTTTTATTACTATTATCATCACAATGATGATTATGATCATTATTATTAGTTATAACCCCACTGCCTACTGCTGTGCCCCTCAATTATAGAGTGAATCACTCTTAACTATTACATAAGAGGATTTTTAATATGTTACTTGTTTTTCTGATCCTACAGTGTTAACAGGGACGAAACTATCAAAGCATAATGAGACAGCCTTGCCAGGTCAGTTCACAATGCTATAAATGTGCCAAAACTTCTTGCCTCATTCCTGCTATTTCCTTCACCTTTCCATCCATTCCTAGCCTTAATCAATTCCTGCCCTTTAATTTTTGTCTCTCCTGCCCAGCATCAAATGGGTCATGGAACTTGATGGTAGAGTTTAATCTCAGGATTTCTCCTTGGTCATTGTTGGGTACTAATCCTACATCTTTTAGCTGCTCCTTTCATCTGCTTCTCCTACCTTATGCTTGTTTCCCTGAATTACCACACCCTGCCCTCCTGTGAGGGGAGGCCAGCTAACCCCTTGTCAAAAGACAAAGTTACAACAAATTTAGTTTCAGAACTAATTGACTTTATTTGTGATGCATGGATCACAGCACTCTCCATTCTACAAAACAGAATGAGGGATCCCACTGGGAAATGGCAGAAAAGTGGGATTTATAAAGTGGGAACAAGAAAACAACCATAGAAAAAACTGATTAGTTAACATCAGGTTACTTCAAGTTCCTTTTTTTTGGTAAGGGTTAATACAGAGGGGACTTCCTTGTTATGCTGGCTCAGGTAGACTGAAATCTTCCGTTTTCAGGGAAAATAAACAAACTGTTTGGGAATCCATATGTTTGCTTAAAGTTTCAATTTATTGATGTGGCGTTTAGCATGAGTAACTCCAGTTTGGTTTGGTCTGGTCTCTTGGGGCCTAGTCAGAGGCTCAATCCAAAACAATGGGCCATCATTTTGCATAACAACCTAAGAAAAGAGCATCTACTCTACCCCGAAGCTTTAGGACATACCTTAATCAGGATTTAAAATGTAGCTTCCAAGACACAGGAAGTAGCTAGTATTTTGTGTTGGAAAAGGACTAAGAATGAACATATATCTTCTCTTAAACTAAAATCTCTCCTCATGTCTGTTTCTTCTGCAAGTTTAAGGAGAATGTCTAGGTTTGGTAGCTCCATTCCCATATGAGTGGTACACAGTGACATGAGTAGGATTAGGATGTGGATGGGGTCACATTAATTGCTTACAATCTAAGGAAAGTGGGTGGAAGCAAAGGGGGTCAAGTAGTTTTCAAGACCTGAGGACCATTGATTTCCACTTAAAGAATACAAGATGTATATCAGGCCTAGCCAGTTGTGAGAATTTCTCATCATCACCAGTCTCAATACAGAAATAACTGCCGTCATTCAGAATGTTATCTGAAACCAAGTGGAGGATGAAGTTGGCAAAAGGCACAAAACCCATAAAAACACTTATGATTTAAACATGAGATGTTTCCCTGTGCTAAATTTGGAATGATTTGCTGGTCTACAGTCCTGTTGGAAGAAAGAAAATGCTCAGTTTGGGAAATAAGGGAAGAAAACATATCAATGTTTTGCTCATAATATTGGGAGAAATAGAATTATCTGAACCATACGAATTCAAAAAGTACTCGCATGACAAAAACACATTTACTATATTTAGAATATGACTTAAGAACAGTATTTCAAACTCCCAGAAATTTGCTAGTGGAATTTTTAAAGCAATTTTTAGTTTTTATATAATAAACATATATGGTATACTTTTATATATGAATACAACCAGAAAATTTTTCTGTATGACTTGCTACAAAAATTATTACAGGTCAAATAATAACTCATGAAAGCTTACATGACAACAGAGGGCATTTAAGCATAACCCTGCATGTAATGTTGGTTCCTGGTTTTTTTTTCACCCAAAACAAAGTAGGAAGGTGCACATGGCATGTTAAATATTGAAAAAAAAACTAATGTTTATTTAAGAGGAAAAAATGAGCTCACCCATTAGGCCTTGGTATGTAATTTTTTCTACGTCAGTTTTCCCAGAAGCAGATCCTGAGATGAAGTTTCATAGGCAAGTGATTTATCAAGTAAATGCTTATTAGTGATCCTAATGAAAGTATGAAGTAAGCAGGAAAGTGAAGGTGAGGAAGCCAGATAAGAGTGTGACCTCAAGCCTTTCCCACACAGGATAACCTCAGCCTGATCCCACAGGGGAACTCTGGAGAGTAAGTTACATCTCAGAGTTGTACTAATTTGTGTGAAGAGAGCTGGGCTTTCAAATTCCCACATAGTCATGGGCTAAAGGTCACACCAGGAGGATGGAAATTCCCATGCGTTCAGTCAAAGGCTCCAGTAGGCTGAAGAAAGTCCTTCAAAACAATTGCTATAGTTTATGAATGACATGAACAAAAGACTGTTAAAGTCTGAGGACACACAGGAACAGTTAAAAGGCATGATAGCAATCTGAATATTGCACACACATTGGTTACTACAAGGTTCTTTAATGATGTTCATTTATTTAAATAATGCCTTATACCATTATTATTACCTTTCTTATCTTAAAATACTGGATAAACATATTTGTATAATTCAAACACAGGGTATCATCCCAATATGAGTGGATAATTTCAATTTGCTTATATGAATCAACTCAAGCCAAAAAAAGCTTTACTCTTTTATCCACTATTTTTTGTGTATCCAATCATTCAAAAGTATTCATTGACCACTATGGAGAGTCTATTTCACATTGTTGTCAGTATCTTTGCAGTCACAAAAACAAACTTGTTTTGAATCCTGGCTCCACTGCTTGACAACAATATGACTTACAGAAAATGACTAAGTCCTCTAAGTGTCTGTTTATACAAGTGTAAAATGGGAACCATCTTATTCAGGATTCAATGACATAATGCACGTAACTGACTTTGCACAGCGCCTGGCACATGCTAAGTGTTCCATACATGTTAGTTAATATAATAACAATAATGATAATGATAATGTTTAAGTCAGAGTAATAGCTTCTGTGTATGAAATAGTATACTTGAAAGGAAAACAAGATTGCCCTGCCTTAGAGCTTAATATCTTAGAAGTTAATACCTAAGTAAATATTTAGCAAAAGATAAATAATACAAGAGAATAATGTATAATTGACGCTGAATGATATACATTAAAAAAACAGATACTCCATCACTAAAATATCCTCCCCACTAATATATTTTCCACAGTTATACTTGTGTTCTGTTTCTAAAATATAGCTTTAATAGTGAGGCTCTTCTGTCCCTAAATTGTTGATGGCCCTTTCTCACCTACATAAAAAAGTACAGGAATCAAAGCATTCATCCATGATCTACATGCACCCCAAACCTCACAATGTACTATAGTCACATCTTTTATTTCATCCTCCTGCATATTTTACCAGAACTATCCAGAATATGCAGTATTTTTTTTAATTTAGGGTCACCGCTCAAGCAGTCCCTTCAATGTGGAATATCTTTTCTCCAAGTCTTACCTACTGAAGTTTTACATCCTTGGATGTCCATCCCAAGGATCACCTCTTGTACAAAACCTCCCTATCTCTTTCATTCAAATTACCTCTCCCCATCCATGTCCATATAGTACATTATGTGCTTTACACATAATTGAGTACAGCAAATGTTTAGAGGAAAACTCACTGGGAAGAAGAGGTTTGTGCACAGAGTGGCTGGCCCAAAATGTCAGTCTTTGCATTAGACTGGAAGTTTCTTGAGGCCTAAGATGACCTCTAAGATATCAGAAATAACTTATAAAGGAAGAAGAAACATTAGCATAATTATAATATTATAGAAATGAAAGGAGGTTAATTTCAAGGAAATAGACAAGGGGATTTGTATTAGTCAATTTTCACACTCCTGTAAAGAAATTCCTGCGACTGGGTAATTTATAAAGGAAAGAGGTTTAATTGACTCACAGTTCCACATGGCTGGGGAGGCCTCTGGCAACCTACAATCATGGTGGAAGGGGAAGCAGACATGTCTTACATGACAGCAGGCTAGAGAGAGAGAGAGAGAGAGAGTGAGAGAGAGTGTGTGTGTGTGTGTGTGTGTGTGTGTGTAGGAGGAACTGTCAAACACTTTTAAAACCATCAGATATCATGAGAACTCACTCACGATAACAAGAAAAGCAGGGGGGAACTTCCCCCATGTTCCAATCACCTCCCACCAGGTCCCTCCCTCGATACATGGAGATTATGGGGATTACAATTCAAAATGAGATTTGGGCAGAAGCACAGAGCCAAGCCATATCAGAATTGATGTCACATACTTCAGACAAGTCAAAAAGAAGATAATGATTGAAAGAGACCTGTACAGTAAGTTATTGGTTATTCTGGGAAATGCAATTTTCCAAATATACTATACTTAATTACTATATAAGTATATTATGATAGATAGATATAGATAGATAGATAGATAATAGAGGAGAGAATAAATAGTGAAAATATAAAACTAGGAGTGGTATACTAGTTGCTCAGAGTACAAATAAGTTATGAGAGATGTGGAAGCTGGTGTATGAGATTGAGGAGCTTTTGTCAAGAGGAAGTAATTTTCAAAATTTTTTAAAAAGTTTGTTTTTAAGGGATAGAGGGAAATGATTCATTTAAGAGAGATATTTAGATCAGGCGCAGTGGCTCACACTTGTAATCCTAGCACTTTGGAAGGCTGAGGCAGGTGGATTGCTTGAGGTCAAGAGTTCAATACCAGCCTGGGAAGCATGGTGAAACCCCATCTTTACAAAAAATACAAAATTAGCCGAGCCCAGCAGCTTGTGCCTGTACTCCCAGCTACTTGGGAGGCTGAGGCAGGAGGATCAATGGAGCCCAGGAAGTGGAGGTTGCAGTAATCCAAGATCATGTCACTGCACTCTGGCCTGGGTAACGAAGTGAGACCCTGTCTCAGAAAAAGAGAGAGAGAGAGAGAGAAAGAGAGAGAGAGAGAGAGATTAAAAATGCAGGAGGGAAGAATTATTTGAGAAGGGACGGATTTCTTTTTTTTCTTTTTTTTTTTTAGCTAGACTCAAAGCTGATTACAGTTAATCAATGTAACTGTATAATTCCTGTAATTTTATAAAAGGAAATTAAAACCATTCAAACACCAGCCTGACCTTTTTGTAAGTTAGCATTTCTCCATTATGTAGGTAGACTCATGTATTTGGATTACAACAGCAGTTGTTTGTCCACTGCTGTATTCTTAGGGAAATTATCAACTGGTTTTATATAACCTTCTGGAAGGCTGAGGTTCTCCCTTCAAGCTGCCATTCCCACGCAAGATGACGAGATTCCCCACTCTCTGTTAAAGGGAGTTTCTAGGTATCCAGGACTGCTAAAGTGGAGCTTGTCTGTCCTTGGAAGTCACAGTGGCAGGTGTAACTTTGGCGGGTGTGTTTATCAGAGGTCATTTCTGAAAAAGGGCCTTTCCTTTTCCTCTCACTTTGAGAATTCCTAGTGTCATCTTTCAGTTCTTTCCCTATAGAGTCACAGTCTGCTTTTTATTTTCCCTTTCTCCAGCTCCAAGCCCTCAATCTTGTGGTCTATGGGTAAAGAAAAACCAAACAAAGCAAAACAGAACAAAACATGATCCAGAAATCTGTTTAACATTTAAGTTAATAATTTCTTTGAATTTTTTTTCAGCATTGGTGTGGCTGAAGTAGGCAAAAAAACCCTCAAGATACTAGTGAGAGGAAAAAAAGGGATAGGAAAATACATAGAAAACAAACATTAATGGCCTGAGACATACGCTTGCCAGGTTATTAAACAGATTAATAATAATAAAAGGGTTTCACTTCAGTGCTTACTATGTGGCCTTTAAACACATAATTTTTGTTTTCAAACATGTAACTTATGTAATCATCACATCAGCCCAATGAGAAAGGTGCAATTATTTTTATCATTCTACAGGTAAGAAAACGAAAGCACAAAGAAGTTAAGTATTTTGGTCAAGGTGACACTGATGAAACTAGAATTTTGAGTCTAAGCTGTCCAGTTCCAATTCTACACTCTTGATCACTACTCCACATTTCAAAGATATAATGTTCTTAGTTTTGCTGAATTACTATCTCTCCTAATTAAAACAATAACAACAACACTTCTGGGTATTATTTCAAATACAAGTATTATTTTGATAAGATCACCTTGTAGAGAAAGATTATTTCATGTAAGTCAGGGAATTAAAAATCAAGATTCCTTGGCTCCTGTACTGGCCCAGCTACCAAAGCAGAATTATATATGTGTGTGTGTGTGTGCGTGTGTGTGTGTGTGTGTGTGTGTATGATATTTTGGTATTTTATTGATAGGAATAACATTTTGATGATTTTTTCTTTTAAATTTCATTTTGGGTTCAGTGGATGCATGTGCAGGTTTGTGTCCTGGGTAAACTATGTAATGCTGAAGTTTGAGATATGAATGATCACGTCATTCAGGTAGTGAGTATAGTACCCAATAGGTAGCTTTTCAATCCTTGACCCACCCCAACACTCCCTTATCTAGTAATCCTCAGTGTCTATTGTTCCCATCTTTATGTCCATGTGTGCTCAATGTTTAGTTCCCATTTATAAATGAGGACATGCATTATTTGGTTTTCTGTTCCTGCATTCATTTGCTTAGGATAACGTCCTCCAGCTGCATCCATGTTGCTGCAAAATACTGATTTCCTTCTTTTTCATGGCTGTGTAGTATTCCATGCTATATATGTACCACATTTTCTTTATCCAGTCCCAATCTGTATTTTAAATAATCCCTGTGGGAATTCTGATGCAGATGGTCAGCACCTCACACTTCAGAAAATATGGATCAGAGGCAAATGAAATCAGGGAAATGTGTGGCTGTTTCTGACACGCATGCTTTGCTCTGGTAGCACCTGAACAGAAGGCCATTTACCTGGTTTTGTTCACTCTACAGGCCAACAATTAGCTGCATGGTCAACGTGCGATTAAAAAATTAAGACAGTTTCTTAAATCACTGCTGAAGGAGTCAATGACTTGAGGTTTCAAAAACAACACAAAAACTAGTTGAAAAGGACTCAACCTTGAATATAGAACAAAATATTTATTATTTACTCAATAGTTAATGTAAACAAACATGTATGCAGCAAATTTTCAGGAGCTGTTAATTTCTCATTCCTCTTCAGAAGGACTAAAGAAGCTTTGGCCTAGATGAAGTTGGGGTAATGCTTTGTCCTCTTCTTGCACGACTCCTCATTTATTTGACTTGGCTTAATGGGATCTACTGATTCTTATCTTGCCTCACAAATGTGAATGTCAATTCTGGCACGTGGTACACTGTGCTAATTTTAATATTTTTAGACTATTTGTAATTGTTCATAAAGATCTTCATCAATTATACATCTATATCTTTGGTTATTCACATTTTTATTAGGTACTATACAGATCAGTGTGGAATTAAAAACTTGTTTTTCCTCCAACTTGGTGAATATGTTGACCATGTCCAGCTGTGACAGATAGGGATGGATATCATCTCTGTTATGACCCAGTGAGGATGATAGAGACAGCCTTCCCTTTTCACAGGAAGAGAAGGGCTGCCAAATGGAGCGATGTCTGAAACAGTTTCCAACAATGGGCAGATATGACTGTTTTTAGCATGTGTCACATAGTCTAATGCCCACAAGACACTGTTACTTAAATGTAGCATTCCCCCTTCATTCTCCCTTCTGTGTGGGTTGAACAAGCTTAGCTAATGTTACTCTGTTGGTTCTTTTGTGATACAGACAGAGTCGCATCAAAATCTACTTGTTGGGGTTGCAGTTTCAGGTGGAAAAGAAAGACATTTATAGTGTTCTTGGAAAGTTTGGAATTTCACAAATTAGATTTTTTTTAGGTGGGACTAAACCGTCATAAAAAAGTAAATTGTCAACACACCAAGACCTGTCCAGAGACAACTGATCTTTTTTTTTTCCAATTACTTCTTTCAGAGATAATTTTCTAGGAAAAAGGGATAAATAGCATGATGATATCTTTTTTCTTTACGTCCTTCATTGTATAATTTTTAGTCTGAAAATTTTTAACTCATAACCAGTACAGTGCTAATTGAAAGAGTCAGTTACTCTTATGCTTCTGCAATAAGCACCTCTGGTCTCTAAGGTACCTCAGGTAACCAGTGCACAGACACGAACTCTTAAGTAATCTGTAGCACTGGGAACTGGAATCCACACAGGAAACCCAAAAGCATTCAAGGTCAAACATCTGCAACCCAAAAGTATGGTGTAGGAAGCTTCTGAAGTCAATCAGAAAGAATCTCCATATTTCAGCTACATTAAAAAGTATGAGAGAAATCTGTTATCCTAAATGCAAAGAAAACAAAATAAAATGTTGGCTTTGCCTTTAAGGCTATGTATTTGAACAACAACAAAAGAGTAGATCTACTCTCTGCCTTCTGCTTTAACATAAGTTCATTCTAGTTGCATTCTTATAACAGAGCTCCAGAAGCAGCTGTATTTTACTTTTCTGTCTCAGACATATATCAGAATTCATATATCAGAGCCTACACAGTCTCCATTTTGAGATATCTAACATTTCTCAAGATTTTAAAGCTTGTATTGCCTATACAGTCTCCATTTTGGAATATTTCACATTTCTCAAGACTTTAAAGCTTTTGTTTCACTCATTTGGCAGGGGGGTAAGTTTTTGCTTTTTCCTTGCAATATTTTTAATCAGTTAAAAGTCCCAACCAAATTTCTTGTTAAAAGAACCATCCAGCATTTCTATTTTTGATGATTACTTTCAAAGCAAGGAAACACATCAGTGTGATTAAACTGAAAACAAAATAAAGTTGCAGTTTTTTTCTACCATAAATAGGTCCCAAGGCTCAAGTGAATATTGGTTCATTAGTTGTGACAAATGCAAGATATTAATGAAAGGGAAAAGGGACATGCATGGTGGCTCATGCCTGTAATCCCAGCACTCTAAGAAGCCAAAACATGAGGAATGCCTTGAGGCCAGGAGTTTGAGACCAGCCTGGGCAATGTAGCAAGACCCAATCTTTATTTAAAAATGAAAAAAATGCTCAGGCATGGTGGTGCATGCCTGTAGTCCCAGCTACTCAGGAGGCTAAGGCAGAAGGATTGCTTGATCCCGGGAGTTCAAGGCTACAATTAGCTGAGATTATGCCACTATACTCCAGCCTGGGTGACACAGTGAGGCCCTGTTTCTAGAATAAATACATAATTTTTTTAAAGAGAAGGGAAATCTGGAGATATGTATATAGGAAGTCTCTATACTATCCTTGCAACTTCTTGGTAATTATAATAAAACTACAGTTATGACCTGCATGATGTTTCAGTCAACAGCTGACTGCAAATTATAGTGGCAGGAGGCAGCTAAATACCTAGGCAGATTGGGGAGGGTCTCTGGTGAAACCCCACCTCCAAGCCAAAGAGAGATTATAGCCTGAAAGCCAAGTTGCAAGCTAAATCCTCAGACCAGATTGAGAACTTGTCTTCCTGTTTGGCATGCTTCCCTCTGATTGATCCCCTCCCTTCACCTATTTTACATATATCTACTCTTTCCTAATTGGTTTTCTACACTGTCATGCCCACCTTGGAGTGGTGTCTTTGCTTTAACCTTTTTTACATACTCACAAACCAATCAGTAGGCACTCCCCATTCTGAGTCCATTAAAGGCCCCAGGCCCAGCCACACAGGGGCATTTTCCTGCCTTCGGGTAGGGGAAGCCCCCTTCCCCAAATGTATCCCCTCTCCAATGAGAGTTTTCCTTTTGCTGAATAAACTTTACTTCACTCACACTCCCCTGTCCACGAGCCTAATTCTTCCGGTCACGAGACAAGAACTCAAACCTAGCTGAGCTGAGGAGCAGAAAGACTGTATCATATATATGAAGGTGGTCCCGTAAGATTATAATGGAGCTGAAAATTTCCTATTGCCTAGTGCTGTCAGAACCATGGTACTTGATATGGTTTGAATTTGTGTCCTCACCCAAATCTCATGTCAGATTGTCATCCTCAATGTTGGAAAAGGGGCCTGTGGGGAGGTGACTGAATCATAGGTGGATTTCCCCCTTGCTACTCTCAGGATACTGAGTGAGCTCTCACACGATCTGCTTGTTTAAAAGTGTGCATTGCCTCACCCTTTGCCCTCTTCTTCCTCTGACCATGATTCCAGCTCCTGCCTGCTTCTCCTTCACCTTCTGCCATGATTGTAAGTTCCTGAGGCCTCTCTAGCCATGCTTCCTGTACAGCCTGTGGAACTGTGAGCCAATTAAACCTTTTCTCTTTATAAATTACTCAGTCTCAGGTATTTCTTCATAGCAGTGCAAGAATGAACTAATACAGTAGTGCTGTCGCATAATGCATTATTCACATGTTTGTGGTGATGCTGGTGTCAACAAACCTACTGGCTGCTAGTTGTATAAAAGTATAGCACATACAATTACATACAGTACATAATACTTGATAATTATGACAACTATCTTGGTTTATATATTTACCATTATTCAAATATAATGATTTGCCATTATTTTAGAGTGTACTTCTTCTGCTTAACTTAAGTTAACCATAAAACAGCTTCAGGCAGGTCTTTCAGGAGGTATTCCAGAAGAGGACATTGTTATCCTAGGAGATGACAGCTCCATGAGTGTTACTGCCCCCGAAGACCTTCCAGTGGGAGAAAATGTGGAGGTGAAAGACAATGATATTGATGATCCTGACATGGCCTAGGCTAATTCTGTGTTTGTCTAAGCTTTTAACAAAAAATGTTTGGAAGTTACAGAAAGACTTCAAAAGTTAGAAATAGAAAAAACCTTATAGAATGAGGGCATAAAGAGAAAATATTTTTGTATAGCTGTACAATATGTTTGTGTTTTAAGTTGTGTTACGATCAGTGTCAAAAAGCTTTCGAAAATTTAAAAGTTCATAAAATAAAAATGTTACCATAAGCTAAGGTTTATTGTTGAAGAAAGAAAACATGTTCAATTAAATTTAGTGTAGCCTAAGTGTGTAGTGTTTATAAAGTCTACAGTAGTATACGGTAATGTCCTAGGCGCTCACATTCATTCACCACTCACCACCCACTTACCCAGAGCAAGTTCAGTCCTGCAAGCTCTATTCACAGTAGGTACCCTATACAAGTGCGCCATTTTTAATCTTATATACCACATTTTTACTGTACCTTTTCTATGTTTAGATCTGCTTAGATACACACACACTTCCCATTGTGTTCCAGTTGCTATAGTATTCGGTACAGCAGTATGCTGTACAGATTTGTAGCCAGGAACCAATAGGCTATACCACAGTTTAGGTGTGTAGTAGGCTGTAACATCTAGGTTTGTGTGAGTAAATTCTGATGTTTGTACAATGACAAAATCACCTCACGATGAGTTTCTCAGAACATATCCCTGTTATTAAGCAATGCATGATTGCATTTAAAAATATACATTTAAAGCTTAAGGTACAAAGAGCAGAGATAAAAGGTGAAAATTACATGAACTTTTAAAGATTATCTAGTCTAAACAACTGCTGAGTGTCAGAATGTTTTCGTCAACATCACCCATAAAGGATTATCTAGTCTAGATAACCTTGAATTATATTTCATCAGAAAAATCTTTAAGCCAAGGCAACCCAATAAATATATTTTGGGGACTCCTCTAAGAGAAAATTACCCGCTTTTAAAGTCCAAATCTCTCTCTCTCTGTGGATTCCATTTTAGAGATATTCTTGGGTTCCCAGTAAGCCTTTAGCTCCTCAAGGACTGGGACTCTTCAATCTTTGTGCTCTCTACTCAATACATGTTAAATATAAAACAAATTGAATTCCTTGTAGTAGTTTGCTCAGGCTTGCTGTTCAGTGTGGGAAACACACGAGGGGAGAAGACAAGGCACACACACAATACTTTTAAGGGTAAATAAGCTTTATCCCATGTAAATGGCAATGCAGATATAATAAACAAATGATATAATAAACAATATAATAAGCCAATTGCAATGGGAAGGGGAGAAGGGAAAAGACATATATGTATATATTTTCACACTCACCAGACTATAGAGGATTCACCACCAGACTGGGAAGCAGCAGCCTGGGCTCCAGAGTCGGCCACTCGTCCGTGCACAGAAAAGGAGAGTTCTCATGAAGCTTCGGCGCAGTCTGGGACTGAGTTGTTTGACATGAGGCCCAGTCATAAGGGTCCTTCACGACAGGGCTCAAGGAACACAAAAAAAGTCAACTTGTTTTTGTGATTGACTATTGTTTTTCAATAACTAACGTATAGGAATAGATTAAAATAGAGATTTCCCTGAAACAGCGCTGGATGAATGCCTCAATGAGCTCACACAGCCTGTTCCGGGACTTGGTGACCATTGTTTGTGCCCATGTTCAATTGAATTCAAATATAATATTTAACTTCTCCTCCACATTCGGCCTCAATTTGATACTCAATTGTAGGAAAATATCCTTACACTGTACACGGGAAAGGCACAGTTGATATAGATTATAGATACAGGGTAAACACAAGAGAATCTAAAGCACAACGAATAAAAACCACACCCACCATGGCTTTGCAAGGAGAGTCATATTGTGAGAATTGTTGGGCATATCCACATAACATTCAGTATGCAGTAAAGCTCAAGCCCCTCATTGGGCTGTGGTAAGCATATCTAATGCCATTCAACTTTTCAATTCAACAGTACGCAGCTCAGCAAATTTATCGGAAAACAACATAAGTTCAGTGCTACTATCATTAAGAGCTTTATTTTACAGGTAAGCTTAATATTTTAATTTACTTCCATAGCAGGATTGTACCGGCGGCAGGGGAGAATACCGTGATAGGGTACCACCACTAGAGGGTCCGGTGCATTCGTAACCAGTGATGTTTGCAAGCATTTAGATTACTGGGGAGGGAAAGATCATCCTGGATGGTGAATGAAATTAATGGCCACCCCCAAGTGCATCTTCCCCTGCAATGAGGGGGCAGCTATCACCACCCGTAGAATCCACATACCCAGAGGGCTCCCCAGAGAACGGGAAGAGTTCTCCTATAATTGTATTGCTGTAATGTGTAATTTAAGTAACAAAGGTGCTGTGCTTCCTTTGGGCTTGGGATAAAGTAGACTGTTTGGTTAAAAGAAGTTCAGGTTGGATTACAAGTGTTATTATCCCACCCTCATTGATATTGGCATATCCATTCGGAAATGTTAGCAAGGATGATTCTCCAAGGTAACCCATTTCTGGCGGCCTCTGGCAACTCGACACATAGCCAGCACTGACTGCAGTTGGCTTCTGTCGTAGCGGTGGCTACCCAGTTGATGAACTCATTCTCAGCCTCAGACATGATGGCCCAGGTACCGATTACTAGCAGACAGGTTATTCTCTGTAATAACAAAAACGGAGGGGAACATAATACTGTTTTTCATCTTTAGGAAATTGTACTAGGCCTTCATTTTCTGCTCCCATAGCTACAAGGTCACCAGCCTTAGGGGCAGGATCTCATGGACACTGTACCCATATTTTGGCTCCAGGATTATAAGTTGTCCTCTCTGGTGGACCTGAATTCTCCAGTTCTATATGTTGTTTTTACTGGGGCAGGTATTTCCTCAGTGGTTGACAAGGTACCACTAACAATTAAGCAACCCGTAGCTGCAGTTTTATAGCAAAAGAATCCAGAGTGGTATTGTATAAAATGACTTTTAACTCTCCCCGGTAATCACTGTCCACTATACCACCATGTATTATAATGCCTCTCATTGCAAGGCTTGAACATGTTGTAATCCATGTATCCACATTCGAATTTGCAGTTACGGTGGAAATTTTGGCCTGTTGATCTGCCTGCTGATTAAATAGCCTGTTAAGAGAAAGCAGAGACACGTGAGCATCAACATGGAAAACAGTGGTAATGGTAGCGTGTGCCAGTATTCAATATTGGGCACCAGTATTCAGTGTGCCAGTATTGTTTTCCCCAAATCTCTTTATTCCCAATTAACCATTTGTTTTGTTGCCATTGGGGCATCCAGGTAGTCAGACCATTTGCTACTGACCAAGAGTTGGTATACAGGTGACAAATCCCTCTGGCCTCCTCCTGAATAGCTTGGAGGACAGCTACCATTTCAGCCAGCTGGTTGCTCCCGCCACTTCCTTCATCAGAACCAATGAGTTTTAGGGGAACTCATGACTCAAATCATAATCATGAAGACATCATGGTTGAAGCAGAGGTGCTCCATTTCCAGTGAAGCCCAATAGCAAGCTAACAGTCAATTCTTGAAAGGAGTATAAGCTTTGCCGGTCTCTGGCAGTTTCCAGATCCAAACCACAAAAGTACCCTCTTCCCATCTTGTTTCTGCCTAAGGCTCCAATTAATTAGCATGTTGTTGCAGTTCTGCTGGCCCATCCCATATGGGTTGTAGATTTAGGACCAGTTGCACTGCTTGTTTGGCTTATTCAAAAGCCATGCTCTCTTTCTCTCCCCAGTGAAAGTCATAGCGTTTTCTAGTGACTGCATGCAGAGGTTCTAAAATGTTACCCAAGTGGGACTATGATGTCTCCAGAATCCAAAAAAGGCAATACATTTCTGGGCTGCCCTCTTAGTGGTAGAGGTTGCATATTCTAGTATTTTAGCCTTAGCTTTTGTTAAAATGGACTATTTTCCTTATTCCATAGGATGTCAAGGAATTTTACGGTTTGCGCAGGTCCTTGAATTTTACAAGGGTTAATTTCCTGGCCTTGAGACAGGAGATGGATTTTTACCTGCTCCAAACCCCGGCTGACTAGTTCTTCAGTTTTACCCTAACCATGCCATTCAGACAGCTGCTTTTTTCAGCAATAAGCTGATAGCTTTGAGCCTAACCAGTCAAGACATAGGCCTGGCATTGGGCCAGGGCCAGTCTGAAAGTCAAGATTAGCATTTTCCTTTTCCAGCTTACATTTCTCTTGAAGCAACCAGTCTCTATCTTGACACATTAACTTATAAGCAGTAAGTAAGCATCATCCATGCTGGGGAATTCCCTCAGAGTCTCCTTTACCAACTGGGATTCCCTGCAGCACTTCACGCAGTCAAAGGTTGAAATTGAACTAATTTAGATTCCCAATTATCACAAAGGCCAGTTCCCCTGGACCATTCAATCACCAAGAAGGAAAACTCGGGGAGTTCCCATCCCAGGATAGGGGAAGACCTCGAGCTCCCAGCCCAGACCCTGCAGCCAAAAAATGGCTTCTTTTGCTTTCGAATCCTGTTCATGACGCCAAAAATGTTCTATGCGAGAAACATGTGAGGGGAAAAGAAAAGACAGACACGCAATACCTTTAAGGATAAACAAGCTTTATCCCAAATAAATGGCAATGCAGATATAATAAGCAAATGATAGAATAAGCAAATTAATATAATAAGCAAATTCCAATGGGAAGGAGATAAGGGAAAACAGATATATATATATATATCTCCTGGGCTCCTGAGTTGGCCACTTGTCCGTGCACAGACAAGGAGAGGTCTCATGAAGCTTCGGTGCAGTCTGGGACCCTAGCCCTTTTTGTAATGAGTTGTTTGGCATGAGGCCCAGTCATGAGGGCCCTTCATGACTGGGCTCAAGGAACACAAAAAGGTCAACTCATTTTTGCGAGTGTCTATTGTTTTTCAATAACTAACGTATAAGAATAGATTGAAATAGAGATTTCTCCAAAACAGTGCTGGATAAATGCCTCAAGGAGCTCACACAACCTGTTCCGAAACTTGGTGACCATTGTTTGTGCCCACGTTCAATTGAGTTCAAATATAATATTTAACTTTCCTCCACAGCTGCCATTATAAAATATCAAAGACTGTGTGGCTTAAACAACAGAAATACAGTTGACCCCTGAATAATTTGGTGGTTGGGGGCACCAAGCCCCCGTGCAGTCAAAAATCTGCATGTAAATTTTGGCTTTCCCAACACTTAATTACTAATAGCCTATCGTTGACCAGAAGCCTTACTGATAACATAAACAGTTGATTTACACATATTTGGTATGTTACATATATTATGTGCTGTGTTCTTACAATAAAATAAGCTAGAGAAAAGAAAATGTTATTAAGAAAAATCATAAGGAAGAGAAATATGTTTATTATTCACTAATTGGAAGATTGGAAGTAGATCATCCTAAAGGTCTTCATTCTCACTGTCATCATGTTGAGGAGGCTGAGAAGGAGGAGGCGGAGGAGGAGGAGGAGGAAGAGGGAATAGTCTTGCAGTCTCAGGGATGGCAGAGGCAGAAGAAAATTCAGATAAAAATGGATCCACACTATTTAAACCTGTGTTGTTCAAGGGCCAGTTGTATATTTTCTTACAGTTCTGGAGGCTGGGTCCCAGATCAAGGTGTTGACAGTTTGGATTTCTCTGGAGACTTCTCTCCTTCGGTCATAGAGGGCCAGCTTCTCACTGTGTCCTCACATGGTCTTTTCTCTGAGTGTGCACATTCCTGGAGTTCTCCCTCTTCTTAGAAGGACAACAGTCCTATTGGATTAGGATCCCACCCTTTTTATCTCATTTCATTTAAATTTATCTTTTTAAAGACCTTCCCAATACAGTTATTTTGGGGATTAGGATTTCAACATAAATTTTGGTGGTCACAAGTTAGTCCATAACACCCCTTTTAAGTGAAAATTGCGGTCAGATATTATAGTACTGGTTAGGAGTGTGGATTTAGGGTTAGTGCATCTGGTTCAAATCCTAGCTCAGGTACTAGTAAACAACATGTCTAACTTTGTGCTACTATTTAACCTCATTGAGTTTTTATTGTCTCATCTGGAAAATAAGAATAATAATGGTAATAATGGCAATGCTCAATATGGTAATGGTAACATATAACATAGTGATGATAATAATGGTAATTACTCAGTATGGTTATTGTAAAGGTTTAGTATTATAATTCATGTAAAGCACGTAATACAGTATCTAGCACATAGTACAGCCTTACTTAATACTAATAATGATAATAATCCATTAACATTCTTCTCTAGACTAGAAAACTCTTACTTTATCTTCTTTTACATGGTTTCAGTACCCCCAGCCTAAGCTATGTGTCCTTAAAGTGATGTAGTATGCCTATGTGCGTGGATTAGGCAAAGCCTATAACTTCTCTGAGTTGGAAATATACATCCTAATATTGAATCTAATAGCCCATTCAGTCTTTTAGCATTCACGTAACAGTAAATTCAGAAAAAGCTTTCAAATAAATCCCCTGAGTCTTCTTGACTCTTGAGTCTTTCTCTTTGGAGATTTGTGCTGAGCCAGTTCTCATTCTCACCTACATTTTGGAAGGTCAGTTTCCTGTAGCAAAAGTCATAATTATTCATTTCTTTACATTACATTTTACCTTGTTAGCATCTACATCTTCAGCTCATTCTCTCTTCTATATGTTCACAAATCATCTCATTTCTCATTAATAATCTGCTTAAGATTTTTCTGTAGATGCATCCAAGTTTTCTGATTTGCCTAGGGGAACAGCTCTGGCCTGGTGCCCTGGCTACCTTGCACATATCTGTATAAACAAAGCTTGAAGCACAGCTTATCTGAGTCTTGGCAGAACACGTTCCTGAGACAGAGAGAATGGGAGGTTCTCAGGAGCTGTCATGAGGCCATCTTCCACTGACCTTTCTGAAATGATGTCATAAGCTTCTCATAGCCTCCTGCATTCTGAGGAATTCTAGGCCTTTCTGCTCCACCCCAAACCCAGAAGAGAGCTGTGGAAAATAAAACTGCTTAACTGGGGTCTAAATTTGGCTCCTTAGTCAAGTAAATGAGGTATCCCACAACTCATGTTGTCATCATTACTCCCATTTGTTTCTGTGTCATCCTTTTTGGTGTGTGGGACAAGCACCTGGAAGGTGGACACTGGTTTATTCTTCTATTCTCTCTAGGTTTGATGGTTAATACTGACTGTCAACTTGATTGGACTGAAGGATGCAAGGTACTGTATCTGGGCGTGTCTGTGAGAATGTTGCCAAAGGAGATTAACATTTGAGTCAGTGGACTGGGAGAGGCAGACCCACCCTTAATCTGGGTAGGCACCATCTAAACAGCTGCCAGCATGGCTAGGATAAAAGCAGGCAGAGGAACGTGTAAGGACTAGACTGGCTGAGTCTTCTGACCTCCATCTTTCTCCTTTGCTGGATGTTTCCTGCCCTCAAACATCACACTCCAAGTTCTTTGGCTTTTGGACTCTTGGACTTACCAGTGGTTTGCCAAGGGCTCTTGAGCCTTTGGCCACAGACTGAAGGCTGCACTGTCAGTTTTCCTACTTTTGAAGTTTTGGGAATTGGACGGGCTTCCCTGCTCCTCAGCTTGCAGATGGCCTATTGTGGGACTTCACCTTGTGATCATGTGAGTCAATACTTCTTAATAAACTCCCATATACATATATATATATATACATATATATGGGAGTTTATTAGTCCCATATACACGTTATTAGTCCTGTCGCTCTAGAGAACCCTGACCAGTACAGATTTTGGCATCAGGAGTGGTTCTAGAGGAACAAAATTTTAAGGATGAAGTTCTTTAGTTGCTTTGGGGCTTTCTGGAATTAGTTGCTTAATATGACTAGACCCCAAAATGCTAAGAACTCTACTTCTACTAGTATGGAGGACACGAGAGTCTTTGGCAATAACTGTTTAGACAGTAAAGCAAAATAAATGCATTTGATACTTTTGATTCACCACTCATGACAGGCAAGGAGTTTAGTGACTCTATATATAATATATTTGACCACATTTGGGAGCCAAGGAATATAATGAAGTTGGTTGGTTGGTTGCTCCTAAGTTCACTAGACAAAGTGATGAAAGGAAATATTTAACTCAGGGATTCCGTCTCTCAGCTCCAGAAGCACATACTGAGCCTCAAATCTTTTAATATTTCCCTGAATGAGAGTCTTATCTCCTGTAGGGGGAAGAGCTGAAATTGTGGAAAATCAGACACAAGCTCTTATCATGTGAATGGCTGACCTGCAATAAAAGATGCATTCACAGCTTTGCCAGGTGTCTACTGTTAAGGTGAGGACATTGAAAAAGAATGGGACTCCGCAACTTGGAATGGGGACATGTGGGAGGCCAGAAGCACTGAGCTCCTAAATTCTGAGGAGCCTTTTTTGCCAGGGGAATAGCCTCCCCACCCACACCACCTCTCCACCCCTCCCCAACCCAGCCTTTCCACTTTTGTCTGAGATTAACTCTTCACTGCCTGACACAACAATGATGGCCTCTGCTGAGGCAGTTGCCAGGCAAGACAATGTTGATTCTCAAGACGCACTCCCCAACACCCCTGTTTGCCTCTAGACCTATAACTAGACTAAAGTCCTGGCAGACCCCTAGAGGTAATGTTCAGAGTGTGACCCACGAGACAGTGTGCTACATGCCAAAAGAACTGCTTGAGTTTTCTAACTTATATAAGTAGAAATCTGGAGAACAGGAATGGGAATGGATATTAAGGGTGTAGGATAATGGTGGAAAGAGGTAAAGTTAGATCAGGCTGAATTTATTGATATGGTCCACTAAACAGGGATTCTGCATTTAATGTTGCAGCTCAGGGAGTTACAAAAGATTCTAATAGTTGATTTACTTGATTAGCTGAAACATGGATCAAAAGATAGACCACTGTGAGCAAGCTGGAAATGCCTGATCTCCCTTGGTTTAATGTAGAAGAAGGGATCCAAAGGCTTAGAGAGATTGAAATGCTGGAGTAGATTAGTCACTTTAGATCTACTCACCCCAACTGGAAGGGTCCAGAAGATATACTCTTCATTAATACTTTGCAAAATAGATTTGTGAGGGAAGCACCTGCATCCTTGAAGAGCTCTGTGATTGCTTTTTTCTGTATGCCAGACCTTACAGTGGGAACTGCAGTCACTCAACTACAAAATTTAAATGCAATGGGAATAGTTGGATCCTGAGGTGGCAGGGGCCAAGTGGCAGCACTCAACCATGAAAGGCAAGGTGGGCATAGCTACTGTAATGGACAGCAGAGGCAAAGCAGCAAACAGAATAGTCTGACTCATGTAGAGCTCTGGCATTGGCTAATCACCATGTTTCTAGAAATGAAATTGACAGGAAGCCTACTGTTGTAGGAAAGTGGAAAACTTCCAGGTAGAGTGGACAAAAGACTAATTTGAATTATAAAAACAGAGAATCATGGCTCCTCAATTAATTTCCAGACTTAAACCAGTTTACAGACCCAGAAACCCTGGATGAAGGAGAGGGCAGTCTCCCTTGAGGAAGGACTGCACTACGTTACCAACCATTTACACTGTTAATCTTTCTCCTATCCTTCTCCAAGGATACCTCTTGCCTTTTACCAGGGTTACTGTGCACTGGGGAAAGGGGAAAATGATCAGAACTTTCAGGGACTACTGGACACTGGATCTGAGCTGATGTTGATTCCAGGGGACCCAAAACGTCATTGTAGTCCTCCAGTTAAAGTAGGGGCTTAATAAGGTCAGGTAATTAATGGAGTTTTAGCTCAGGTTCAACTTACAGCAGATTCAGTGGGTCCCCAGACTCATCCTATGGTCATTTCTCCAGTGCCAGAATGCATAATTGGCATAGACATACTTAGCAGCTGACAGAACTCCCACACTCAGTAAGTAATAAAAAGTCCAGTGATGATAAGCTTTTTTTCATATGTTTGCTGGCTGCATAAATGTCTTCTTTTAAGAAGTGACTGTTTGTATCCTTCACCCACTTTTTAATGGGGCTTTTTGGTTTTATTCTTGTAAATTTGTTTAAGTTCTTTGTAGATTCTGGATATTAGCCCTTTGTCAGATGGATAGGTTGCAAAAATATTCTCCCATTCTATAGGTTGCCTGTTCACTCTGATGATAGTTTATTTTGTTGTGAAGAAGCTCTTTAGTTTAATTAGATCCCACTTGTCAATTCTGGCTTTTTTTGCCATTGCTTTTGGTGTTTTAGGCATGAAGTCTTTGCCCATGCCTATGTCCTAATCAGTTAGAATGGCAATCATTAAAAAGTCAGGAAACAACAGATGCTGGAGAAGATGTGGAGAAATAGGAATGCTTTTACACTGTTGGTGGGAATGTAAATTAATTCAACCATTGTGGAAGACAGTGTGGCGATAACTCAAGGATCTAGAATTAGAAATACCATTTGACCCAGCAATACCATTATTGGGTATATAACCAAAGGATTATAAATCATTCTACTATAAAGACACATGCACACATATGTTTATTGCACCACTATTCACAATAGCAAAGACTTGGAACCAACCCAAATGCTCATCAATGATAGACTGGAGAAAGAAAATGTGGCATATATACACCACGGAATATTATGCAGCCATAAAAAAGAATGAGTCATGTCCTTTGCAGAGACATGGATGAAGCTGGAAACCATCATTCTCAGCAAACTAACACAGGAACAGAAAACCAAACACTGCATGTTCTCACTCATAAGCGGGAGTTGAACAATGACAACACATGGACACAGAGAGGGGAACATCACACACTGGGGCCTCTTGGGGGGTGGGGGGCTAGGGGAGGGATAGCATTAGGAGAAATACCTAACGTAGATGACCAGTTGATGGGTGCAGCAAACCACCATGGCACGTGTATACCTACGTAACAAACCTGCACATTCTGCACATGTACCCCAGAACCTAAAGTATAATAATTTTTTTTTAAAAGCCCAAATTCAAATTCTAGTTAATCACTGGGCTTTGTCTCTGCCTTATCTTGTAAATGTGAGTGAGTCAGAAAGTTTATGGAACTTTCCTTAAAAAAAAAAAAAAAAATACATTTACCTGACTCTGATTTTTCTTGAATTTTTCTACTTCTCAGAATTCCTCAAAGAATGTCCACAGCCATTTGACAGTTTCATTCACAATTTGTCTTAGCACCCTAGGTTGCAAGTCACTGCAGCCAAAAGGTTATAATTATAACAGTGAGTTGTTGCCACCTGCTTTCTTGTAATCTTTTCATCCATTTAAACATGTCACTCTTATCCAAGTTCATTCCATGTTAGAGCCTATGTTGCCTATGCAAACTTCACCTGCCATTAGTCTACTGCATGAAAGTTGTAACTCTAAAATTCCCAGCCTCTGACTGTTGGATAACTCTGTTTTACATCAAGGCATGCATTCATTCATTTATTTAGACTCTTACCAAATACTGACTAACCAGGGACACTCAGACACTTACTAAAGGATTAACACTTATCAAGATCTTAAATATGTGTTCATTCTTTGTATATACGAAGCCTTTTGATCCTCACAACAGCCTTATGAGGTACATTTCATTATCATTGTGTCCATTTTTAGATTATTAAAATGATACTCCAAAAGGTTAAATACTTTTAATTATCACAAGATGAACAAGGCATGATCCTAACACTCCAGGAGTTCACAATCCAATCATCTCTGAGTCTACGAAGTCTAAGTCATCAGTCCAAACAACCTTAACTGATACACTAACGAAGAGCTTCCTGAAACGGGGGTTAACCAAAAGCAGACCAGATGGTGCAAATTGTTAGGGAAATCAGGCAGCAAAGATAGAAGATAGAGGAAGGGAATGAGAAATGTATCCATGAACTAAGGGCATTATCCTTTACAATATTATAGCTTGAATTATGTCCTCCAAAAAAATAAAGCCTTAACTCCTGTTGCCTGAAGATAAGACCCTGTTTGGAAATGTAAAAGGGTCTTTGCAGATGTAATCAAGATAAGATGAGGTCATAATAGATTAGGGTGGTTCCCAATCCAATATGACTGGTGTCCTTATGAAAACAGAAAGCAGAGACATAGGGAGGAGAACACTGAGTGAAGATGCAGATGCACAGCAGGAAGACAACCATGGGAAGATGGAGGAGACTGTGGTGATACTATCACAGCCAAGGGATGCCTTGGGCAACCAGAAGTTGAAGGAGGCAAGGAAAGATCCTTTTCTCAAGCCTTTAGTGGGAGCATTGCCTTGATGACATCTTAATTTCAGACATCTGGCTTCAAGAAAAATCAGAGAATAAATTTCTGTTGCTTTAAGCCATCGAGTTTGTGGTACTTTGTTATGGCAGCTGTACGAAACTAATACACCATTCAAGGCCAATTTAAATGCCACATCCCTGGTGAATATATTACTGAACACTTCTCAACTTAGAATGAATCACTCTCTCTGTGGCAGACCCATAGGCCTGATTTAAACTTGATTTGACATGTCCATCATATAGTATGCACATTTATTCACTAGCTTGAAACTGCCTTTAACTCTTGGGCCTACATAGTACATTGCCTTATATATTAGCAGTAGTTCAGTGAACATTTCTTGATTGGAATTATTGACCTGAATTATCTCAGAAAATAAAAAGAAGAATGTATAGACTAAACAGTTGTATCCAAATTTTTTTTAATAGCATAAGTTTAGTGTTCAATAGCTCAGAACTTAAGTTGCTATTATATAAATTTTAAATTTCTCTTTATTATAAATTTTATGAAATTTGACTTAATGTAATGACTTGAGTTTAGAGACAAAGCCAAAAATGAAAAATTCCTGTGCACCACCAACATGAAACTATAGTGGAAATGTATTGGCACAAGCTTTTCTAGTACTGAAGAATTTTAGGAAATGTGAAGATTCCACCAATCCAGGCGTCATTCTATTAAGAATAGTTTTTCTCTTTCTCATAAAATAGGAGAGAAAACATTGTTATTTTAGGCTAATTATTTTGTATATAATTTCTGGTTGATTAAGGCTTATCGCTAGTACTAGAATAGCAAATCTTTGGTAAGGAAAGCTATAATTGAAACAAAAAAGTTAACTCTGTAAACTACAACAGTATCTAATGGCAATTTTTCACACTTCATAGAGCAGCCCTCTGCCTTCAAGGTCATGTTTCTATCCCTCTCCTTCTGCCACCTGAATGTGCCCGGGGGAGGAAATAATTTCAGTGTGATCTTGTGAAAAATAATTTGATGCATTCCAAAGCCATATAGAAGTAAACTTTGCATTATTTTTTATTTGCTTCATGAAGCATCGCACCTTCTCCTCTAAAATTAAATTAATTACCATTTATACTACTCTTATTGAAATTGCCACTTAGGGAAATTATAATTAATAATCTCCTTTCTCCCTCATCAAAATGTTAACTCCCTAAGGATAAGAACCATATTTTAGGCTGGGCACGGTGGCTCATGCCTGTAATCCCAGCACTTTGGGAGGCTGAGGCGGACGAATCATGAGGTCAGGAGATTGAGACCATCCTGGCTAACATGGTGAAACCCTGTCTCTATTAAAAATATAAAAAATTAGCCGGGCATGGTGATGGGCACCTGTAGTCCCAGCTACTCGGGAGGCTGAGTCAGGAGAATGATGTGAACCCAGGAGGCAGAGCTTGCAGTGAGCCGAGGTTGTGCCACTGCACTCCGTGCACTCCAGCCTGGGGTGACAGAGCGAGACTCTGTCTCAAAGAAACAAACAACAACAATAACAAAAACATATTTTATAACTCTGTATCCCATGTAGGATCATTTCTGGCACATTTTGAGTACTAATTGAGTACCTATTTAATTAATATTGGCTAAATTGTATTTAGGTTACTTGTGCCATGGCCCTATTCCATTAACACATATAAACTAAACATTTACAAGCATAGTCCAATTAGAGAGAAATCATGAATCAAAAATGATACACATTACAATCACAAACTAAGTATACACATCATGGATTCCTTTACAAGTTTTCTACACATCTCCAGATGGGTTATAGAATTGAGCAAAGAGACTGCACACACCTATTTACCATAATTTCCCAGTTTATTTAGCCAAAAACACAAGAATAAAAGGAAGAAATGTTCTAAGCTGAAGAATAACAATGTACTCACATTGACTTTTACTTGTTGCTAAAGTGGTACTGACTTACAGTACAGGCTATGTGGCTAAAAAAGAGAACCAACCTATGGCTCAAACAAGACAGAAATTCACCATTCTCTCATGCTACAGCCCAGAGTTGACAGGTGGTCCACGGTAGGTAGGAAGCTACACTCCCCCAACACCATAGAGGAGAATGGGTACTGGAAGACAATTAGAA
This sequence comes from Mandrillus leucophaeus, assembly GCF_000951045.1. NCBI lineage: Eukaryota > Metazoa > Chordata > Mammalia > Primates > Cercopithecidae > Mandrillus > Mandrillus leucophaeus. The sequence goes on along the minus strand of NW_012104176.1, from coordinate 2,779,228 downwards.
ATCTCTAATTAGCAATCACTAATCTCTAGCTAATCACCAATTAGTTTCTTTCAGTGTTACTCTCTACCCAGGAAGGAGAAAGAGTTGAGAAAATAGGTGAATATTTGCTAGTTTCATAAGTCTTACTGTCAGGACATACATCATGATTCTTACAAAGCTTATGTTAACAATTTGTTATTTATTCGATTTAAGTAAGATTTACCAATATTGAGGCGTCTTGTTTCTTGAACCAAGTTTTCAATGAGCACAGTGTCATGTTCACCTAAGGAGAAAAAAGGCCCAAATGTCTCAGAGTAATACCTGTACCCACATTTTCGTTGTTCAAGGAACCCATATCCCCATATTCACTCTTCTTCATAGTTACTTGTATTAGTTAATTTTGCTGCATTAAAAAATCCCAAAACTTAAGAGCTTATTATTTTTTGTGGTTCTCTGGGTTTGCTGAGGACTTTCTCTGTTCTATGCCAGCACTGCTGGGGCTAGGTGATCTACAATGGACTCATTCATAGATCTCAAGGTTGGCAGTCTAGTTAATAAGATAGGACACGCACTGAGACAGCTGCCTCTGATCCACACGATCTCATATTTCATATGCTTCTCTCCATAGTGGTCCAGGGTTCCAAAGAGAAGCAAGAGAGAGTAAACTCCACGAACAAATAACTTTCAAACCTCTGCTTGTATCAATTTTGCTAATGACCCATTGGCAAAAGAAAATCACATGATTATTCTTAAATTCAAGAGGTAGAGAAGCAGACCCCAAATTTTGAGGGGAAGGGCTTAAAATATAATGACTATTTTGGCAAACAGTGACTGTCCACCTCCTAGGCATAATCACTTCAAATAATCCCAAATGGAAAATACGCAGACCCACTTCCAGGGCCCCAAGAAATCTTGTCCAGTGATAATGTCAGGCTCAATGCCCATAATCTCTCTGTATCAAGCCCAGATGCAGATGAGGCTACTTAGCCACAGATCAACAAGAGCAGATCTTCTTGATCTGAAAAGATGAGTTATCTATTTCCCTTCAGAAAACATACACTGGTGAGACAAAAACAGGTTAACCACAATGGATACTCCCATTCAAAGAGAGGAAAGGCAGGAGGCAAATAGCAGTCACCAGTTGATATGGCTTGGATCTGTGCCCCCACCAGATCTCATGTTAAATTGTAATCCCCAGTGTTGGAGATAGGGCCTGGTGGAAGGTGATTGAATCACATGGGGCTGGTTTCTCATGAATGGGTTTAACACCATCCCTTGGTGCCATTATCTTGTTAGTGAATTAATTCTCATGAGATTTGGTTGTTTAATAGTGTGTGGCACCTCCCCCATCCCCCTTTTCTGCATCTGCTCTGACCATGTTACATACCTGCTTCTCCTTCACCTTCTGCCATGACTGTAAGTTTCCCGAGGGCTCCCCAGAATCCAAGCAGATGCCAGCATCATGATTGTTGTACAGCCTGCAGAACCATGAGCCAATTAAAACGCTTTTCTTTATGAAGTACATAGTCTCAGGTATTTCTTTACAGAAATGCAAGAATGGCCTAATATACCAGTCTGTATCAATCATGAAATCCAGCCAAGTATATGTTATCAGGGATCAGGAAATATTCCTTGATTGTGATGATCAGGACCCAGTTCCTTTCCCTGGGAGTGATTAGCCTCTGCCCCACCCTCAGAGCTCTTGTCTTCTCCCTCTGCAGCATTCTTTCTTTTCAATAAAAAATGTCCCACATTCACAGCAGACTGCTTCTCAGCCTTCCTCCTGATCATAGAAACTTGGGATCCCAAAGGTCTTTTTTCATTTCACTGTTTCTGTCCCTTTTGGTTCAAGCTGGCAGTGCTTGTATTGGCATACTTCTCTCTAAAATTATGTGAGTGTCCTGTGAAACTTATTTGGGTTTACTCTATACTCCGAAAGCCACATCTACAATTACCTCAGACAGGCCTCTGTGTATTGCACCACCTATCAAGTAACTGAGCAATTGACCAGTGCTAACTCTGACTCTTTGTTTTTGTTTCTGGTTCTGATTCTGATGGTTTCTGGTTGATTGTGCGCATACTAGTGGCAGCAGTGTAAAAAGTGGCTTTTAATATGGTCATTTTATTAAGAAATGTCTGAGGAGCTTGAGGTGTCAGGGATGGGCAGGATAGGAAATATAGAATCTGGCACACTTATTAGCCTTTTTGTTTCTGTGTTTCTGTGTTTTATTAGCATCTGTAGTAACATGGGACCCTTCACCTCTAAAGATTCTTCTTTGTTTATCCGATAACTCTGGCGTTTTAAGTATTTACTTTTAGGAACCCAATATTGTCAAAATCTGTGAAAATGGAATTTCTATAATGAAAATGAAAAGAAACCAAATGCTTAGCTAGCTTTCTTTGATTTCTCTAAAGGGATGAATAATTCCAGATTAATGTCCCAAGACTCTTTAGGGCTAAAGAGAGGAGAGAGAAGAAATTTATATCATTTTAAACTGGGCAAATTGATTCAGAAAAAAAGGTTTTCTAAGAGACATGTATGCCAAGAATTAATAGTTCCTCAAAATATAATCAGACTCAGTCTTTAGAAAATGATAAAAATCAATGACATTATTATAACGTGTATGGACAATGAAAAAATGTTCTGCCAAAGTCAGAAGAGAGTAAGAAATTATATAGATCCTCAACAACAATGCTTCCTTGACTGATCAAATGATGCTTAATTATATGCTTTTATTTTGATAACTGAGAAACATTCTTATTAGCTAGTGAAGCCTCTATTTCAACCATCAATTCTCTAGATCTTTTGCAATCAGTTCCTTTAATTTGTAAGAGTGATAAAATTTCTATCTTATTAATAGAAAATATATTTGAGCAAACAGTTTTATATGCCTTGGTACCTCTGGGGGAATTAATAAACCATGTTATAAGTTATCTTAAAATCTAATGTAGTGGAGGACATTACTCCCAGTTGTGAGGGAGTAACTAGGATAGACTTGTCCACCCATCATAAAGAACTAGAAAAATTGACTAAATATGTGAAACAACTGTTTTTGGAAATCGGAGAACATACATCAAAGAACTTTGATCCCTAAGATAAGATAAATAATCAAAATGGACAACAAAATCATGCTGGCTTTCTTCCTGCCAGCACTTTACAATCCATGCTGGAAGAAAGAACCCAAGCAGAGCATAGGAGAGTCACTAAGTTTGTGAAGGGAAGATTGGAATTCAGGGACGCTCATGTGGTTGGAATTTGTAGGAAAGAATCAGAGATGAGAGGACCAGGCAAGGAAAGAGCTCCAAGAATCTGATAGCGATCTGCTCCAAACTATAACTGAATGCTAAGCTGTGCTTGCATGGGGTAAAATTTCACAGTGTCAGGAAAGGACAATTAGAAACTATAAATGAGACAATTCTCAGAGCTCACAAAGGAATGAGAGACTTCTGAGTTTTAACAAACTATTGTTGGAGAGGCCGCATTGCCCACCTGCAACATTCCCCACCAAGAGTAGAGACTTGAGAGGTATCATTTCTAAGTAGTAGGAGTAAATTAGCCTTGCAGTAAAGCCTACACTAGACATGTCCTTTAAAACAGGACTCTAACATATCAAAAAATCTGCAAGTAATTTAACTCCCTTCCAGAAAAAATGCCAGTGCTCCTTAAGAAAACTCAACAACATAAAAGTCAACACTCAACAAGAATCAAAACATGCAGTATTAAGTAAACTAATAATAATAATAATCATAGACTGAGAAGCTAGAAAATGGGACCCAGTATCCAGGGGAAAAAAGTCATTAAAAAATGTTTTAGCCCAGGCACGGTGGTTCACGCCTGTAATCCCAGCACTTTGGGAGGCCAAGGCAGGCGGATCATTTGAGACCAGTCTGATCAATGTGATGAAAGCCCATCTCCACCAAAAACACAAAAATTAGCCAGGTGTGGGGGTGCATGTCTGTAATTCCAGCTACTTGGGAGGCTGAGGCATGAGAATCACTTGAACCCGGGAGGCAGAGGTTCAGTGTGAACCATGATTGCACCATTGCACTCCAGCCTGGGTGACAGAGTGAGATCGTCTCAATTAAAACAAAAACAAAAACAAAAACAAAAACAAAAAAGCTTTAAAAATTAGAAATGATGATCCTCTGGTAGTTCATGAGCATGATGATTGGGCGTTTCACGCACCTGCGTGAGATGTGCCACACTCGAAACTTGTTACCCTGTCTGCACAATGGGCATCTGACCTGAAAAAAAAAAAAAACTGGAAATGAATTATATGACGAAATTATCAAACAAGGATTTGAAAGAGCTAGTGTTAATATGATGAACATTTAATTTTAAATAAAAACATATACATAATACAAAATACAAATAAGAAAATCAAGTCCTAAAGATGAAAAATACAATATTATTTAAGATAAAAATTATCCTGGATTGACTTAGTATAAATTAGATACTGCAGAAGATCAGTAAACTTTAAGATAGAGTAATAGAAACAACGCAAACTAAGGCACAGAAAGAAAAATAGATGAAAGAAAAATAAACAGAGGCTGGGCATGATGGTCCTTGCCTATAATCCTAGCACTTTGGGAGGCTGAGGCAGCAGATTGCTTGAGCCCAGGAGTTTAAGACTAGCCTTGGCAACATGGCGAAATCCCATCTCTATTAGTCAGGTAATGTGGCATGTGTCTATACTCAGCTATACAAGAGGCTGAGGTGGGAGGATCTCTTGAGCCCAGGTGGCAGAGGTTGCAGTGAACCAAGATCTCTCTACTGCACTCCAGCCTGGGTGACAAAGTGAGACTCTGTGTCAAAAAACAAAAACAAACAGACAAAAAAAACCTTTAGCGGTTTTTGGACAACATTAGGCTTAACTTATATGAAAAGGAAAAATTTTCAGAATAATAAGGTTGTGAATTTTACAAATTTGATGAAAACAGCACACAAATTCCCCCCAAACAAAACCACTAAGAAAAACTCACCTAACACATTATAATAAAATTACTGAAGACCAAGAATAAAAAGAAAATTTTTAAAGTAATCAGAGAGAAAAAAACACATATACAGTAGGAAAATGCAAAGAATTATTAGTGTTCTCATCAGAAAAATTTAAGCCATAAGACAATGGAGCAAAATCATTTAAGTCCTGGGAAAAAAGTTAACCTAGAAATTTCTATCAAATAAAAATGTCCTTCAAAACTAAAGACAAAATACTTTTTCAAAGAAATCAATAAAAGAATTAAATTCTAAGTGTTTTTGCTAGAACTATAAAAAATATTAAAAGGTTTTCAGGTTGGAGAAGAATGCTAGATAGAAACCTGGATCTACAGAAAGGAATAAAGAGTGCTGAAAATGACTAATATGGGGATAAAATTTGAATCTTTTTCTTGTTTTTAAATTTTTTTAAAGGTATTTTGTTTTGTAAGGAAAAAATAACAGCAATGAACTGTGTGGTTTATAATATAGAGAGAAATAAAATGTATCTAGAAATAGAACAAAATATAGAAGTGGGTAGTGGAATAGAATATTGTTGCAAGGTTCCTCCATTGTCCATGAAGTAGTGTTATGTCATTAGAATGCCATAAGAAATTAGAAGGGGTAGCCGAGATGGCCAACTAAAAGCAGCTAGTGTGTGCTGCTCTCATGGAGAGGAATGGAACCTCCCCAACACAGGGGAACCTCCCCAACTAAGGGAAGCGGTGAGTATATATCCAACCCCAAGAAACCACACTTCTCCCACAGGTCTTTGCAACCCTCATGTCAGTAAATACCTTCATGAACCCATTCCACCAGGGCCTTTAGTCTGACCAACAGACCTACATAGAATCCCAGCAGATCATGTAATCTCTGCTCAGGCACATGCAGAGACCTGGGAGCCTTAGATACCTGGGCTTTCCTGGCTTCCTAGCAAAAGTAGCTGAAACTCTGACAAAGCAGGGGGTCAGGCCTACATACATACCACTAGAAAAGGGGCAGAATCCAGAGAGCTGAGAAGCAACAGTCTATGGGCCCTGCTTCCATGGCACCTCACAGGATAAGACCTACTGGCTTGGAACTCCATGCAGCCACTGGTAGCAGTGTTATACTTCCCTGAAAAAGAGCTCCCAGTAGCAAGGGTCAGCCACTACCTTTGCTGTTTGGCTGAATTAGCCATTTCAGCCTTCAGGCTTTGGAGAGTGTGAGGTGACTGGGGCCTGAAGTGGGCCCCCAGCACAGCACAGTGGCTATACGCAAATGTGGCCAGACTGCTTTTTTTAAAGCAAGTCTCCAACCCTGTTCCTCTTCACTGGGCAGGACCTTCCAACTGGGGTCTCCAGCTACCCTCACCAGTGTTCTCCAGCAGACAGAGTTTTGAAACCTCCCTGGGAGAGAGCTCCCAGAGGGAGGGGCAGGCCACCATCTTTGCTGTTTCACAGTCTTTACTGCTGATACCTCCAGGTACTGGAAAATCCAAGGTGACTAGAGACTAGAGTAGACCCCCAGCATACTACAGCAGCCCCTCGGAAAAGTGACCAGACTGCTATATAGGTGCATGTCCCCATAGCTCCTCACCGAGCAGGTCCTCCAAGTCTGGGCCTCCAACTACCCCCTGCTGGGCTATTGCACCAGTAGCAGCTCTGCAACAACCTGGACAGAGCTGCTGGAGGCAACTGAAAGCCTCTCTGCCCTCTGCAGTGGAACTGCATTTACTACCCTAGGACTAATGAAGAAGCAAAGACCCTAAATGCCTTATCCATACCTTCAACAAGCTGCAGTTGACCCAAGGAGAGGAAACACAGTCCATCTCCCACAGGTTCTGCACACCTCCGACCCCACCTTGCTCATAACCAGACAAGAAACCCTTGGCTTGGGCCCACACACAGATCCTCCATCCCGGGATGATTGCACTGAGCAGTTGTTGACCTGCATCTTTCTGGGGTGGAGCCCTCAGGAGACAAGCAAAAGACCCTTGGCCACAACAACTACTAAGATCCCTTCCTCTGTTGCCTCCAAGTTGGGGGAGAAACATAAACCCTGAGATGGCCTTAGAGCTGCAGTGGGCAGTGCAGAAGTGACAAGCTGCAATCTACAGCCAGCACTCAAAGAGGAGAGAAGCCCAAACTTTCAGAGCATTGAGAGGGAACCTAGTTGCAACTGTGAGGAAACATAAGGGAGCCACACAACCAAACAAGAGTCTACCAAGTGACCAATAAGGCTAAGTACCATCTACTGGATCACACCCCAAAGCTTCAACACCAAAATGCCTTGCTAACATATGCCCTTGTGAGACCAAAGACAAGAAGTGAGCTTCAAATAAAGACTCTGCACAAACCATGGCACTGAGAAAACATCCAGGAAATAAGTTCATTGACTGTACTCAACCAATGCAAGAACTCTGATAACTCAAATGGCCAGAGTGTCATATGTCCTCCAAAAAACCTTACTGGTTCTCCAACAAAGGTTCTTAACCAGACTTAGCTGGCTGAAAAGACAGAAACAGAATTCAGAATATGAATAGAAACAAAGATCATTGAGGTTCATGAGTATGGCAAAACCAAAACCAAGAAAACGAAGAATCACAATAAACACTACCACAGCTGGAAGATGAAATAGCCAGTATGAAAAAGAACCTAATGCATCTGGCAAAGCTGAAAAATACAATACAAGAATTTCACAATGCAATCGTAAGTAGTAACAGTGGAATAGACCAAGGTGAGGAAAAAAATCTCAGAACTTAAAGCCTGGCTCTCTGAAATAAGACAGTAAAACAAAAATAAATAAAAAATAATGGAAAGCATTGATAAAGGGAGAGGAAAAAAGCAAAAAAACTTGGAAAATGTATTTCAATATATTGTCCATGAACATATTCCCAACTTTGTCAGAGAGGCCAATAATCAAATTAAGAAAATACAGAGAACTCCTGCAAGGTTCTACACAAGAAGATAATGTTGAAGACACATAATCATCAGATTTTCTAAGGTTGAAATGAAAGAACGTGAAAGGCAGCTAGAGATAAACAGCAGGTCCCCTATAAAGGGAACCCCATCAGGCTAGCAGTGGACCTCTCAGTTGAAACTCTACAAGCCAGAGGAGATTGCAGAACTATATTTCACAATCTTGAAGGAAAAAACTTCAACCAAGAATTTCATATCCAGCCAAACTAAGTTTCATAAGCAAAGGAGAAATAAGATCTTTTCCAGATAAGCAAATATTGAGGGAATTTATTACCACCAAATCTGCCTTAAAAGAGATCTTGAAAGGATGATTAAATATAGAAAGAAAAATCATGATCAGCTAATACGAAATTACACTTAAATGCAAAGACCAGTGACACTATAGAGCAACCACACAAGCAAGCCAGCATAATAATTAGCTAACAAGAGAATGACAGGATTAAATCCACACATATCAATACTAACCTTAAATGTAAGTGGGCTGAATACCCCATGAAACAGGCACAGAGTAGTAGGCTGGAGTAAAAAAATGCAAGACCCAATGCTATGCTGTCTTCAAGAAACTCATGACACAAATACGTTCAAAATAAAGGAATGGAAGAAAATCTACCAAGCAAATGGAAAACAGAAAAAAGAAGGGGTTACAATCCTAATTTGTAACAAAACACACTTTAAACCAGCAAATATCAAAAAAGAAAGAAAGGCATTACATAATGATAAAGAGTTCAATTCAACAAGACATAACTATCTTAAATATATATGCATCCAACCCAGATTCATAAAACAAATTCTTAGAGTCCTGCAAAGAGACATAGCCTCCCACAAAATGATAATGGCAGGCTTCAACATGCCACTGACAGTATCAGACAGATCATCGAGGCATAAAATTAACAATACCAGTGATCATTAGAGAAATGCAAATCAAAACCACAATGAGATACCATCTTACACCAATGAATAACAACAAATGCTGGTGAGGTTGTGGAGAAAAGATACACTGTTGGTGGGAGTATAAATTATTTAACCATTGCAGAAAGCAGTGTGGCAATTCCTCAAAGTGCTAAAGGAGAACTACCATTTGACCAAGCAATCCCATCACTGGGTACATACCAAGAGGAATATAAATCATTCTACCATAAAAACACATGCGCTGAAATGCTCATTGCAGCACTATTCACAATAGCAAAGACCTGAAATCAACCTAAATGTACAACAATGACAGATCAGATAAAGCAACTGTGGTGCATCTACACCATGGAATACTATGCAGTCATAAAAAAAAAAAAAAGATTCTGTCTTTTGTGTGAACATGGATGGAGCTGGAGGCTATTATCCTTAGCAAGCTAACACCAGAACAGAAAACTATATGCCACGCGTTCTCACTTATAAGTGGGAGCTAAATGATTAGCACTTGTGAACACAAAGAAGAGAACAACAGACACTAAGGTCCACTTGAGAGTGGAGGGTGGTAGAAGGGAGAGAAGCAGAAAAAATAACTAATGGGTACTAGGCTTAATACCTGGGTGATGAAATAGTCTGTACAGCAAACCCCCGTGACATGAGTGTACAAATTGTGTGTGACATGAGTATAATAAACCTGCAAAACACTCTCAAACCTAAAATAAAAGTTAAAAAAAAAAGAAATTAGATATGTATTTTGCAAACCCTGAAATATCCACTAGAAACAGAAAAAAGATCAAACAAGCCAATAGTGAAGATAAAAAGAAATATTAAAAATACCCTATCAAAAAAGAGCCAGGAATAATGGTAAGACGGAACAAAGAAGAAATGAGACAACAGAAAACAAACAGTAATATTTCAACCAAGCAATGTTAATAATATTAAATATAAACTAAATACTCCATCAAAAGGCAGTGATTTTCAGACTGTATTTTTTACAAAGCAGGATTCAACTGTATGTGATATATTTAAAGAATTCACTTTAAATACACAAAGATGGGTTAAAATAAAAAGATGGAAAAAGGATATATGAAAAATTTAATATTAAGAAAACTGGGGCCGGGTGCAGTGGCTAATGCCTGCAATCCCAGCTCTTTAGGAGGCTGAGGCGGGTTGATCACGAGGTCAGGATGGTGAGACCATCCTGGCCAACACTGTGAAACCGCATCTCTACTAAAAATACAAAAATTAGCTGGGCATGGTGGCACGCGCCTGTAGTCTCAGCTACTCAGGAGGCTGAGGCAGGAGAATCACTTGAATCCGGGAGGCAGAAGCTGCACTGAGCCGAGATCCTGCCACTGCACTCCAGCCTGGGTGACACAAAGAAAAGAAAAGAAAAGGAAAAGAAAATAAAATAAAAGGATAAGTAAATAAAAGAAAAAAGAAAAGAAAACTGGAAAGGCTATATTAATAGAAGTCAAATACACTTTGAGACAAGAAATATTACCAAGAATACAGTCAAATATTTTAAATAATAAAATTATTAAATCATAACAGACCTAACAGTCCTAAGTTTGCATGCATCTAGTTGCAAGATTTCAAATACATGAATAAGGAAAACAACATAACAGAAAGGAGAAGTAGACAGATACAAAATTTTGGTTAACGTTTTCAACACCCTCTCTGAGCAACTGAGAGAAAAAGTAGAAACCAACAAGAATACAGACATCTTGAACAACACTGTAAATCTAACCCAATTTACCTTTATAGAATACCACATCCAACAACAGTATAATGCGCATTCTCTACCATGCTTGTAAAATATTCAAGGTAGATCACATACTCAACATAGAATAAATTTCAAATTTGACAGGATTAAAAGTATACTAAGTATGTTCTCTAATGCCAAAGGAACTAAATTAGAATTTAATAACAATAGCCATATCTAGAAAATCTCCTAAGGCACTTCTAAGCAATGCAAGGGTCCGAGAAGAAATTACAAGAAAAATTAGAAAATATTTCAAAATGGCTGACAACTTTTTTAAATTTTAGGGATGAAGCTAACACGGAATTTCAAAGACAATATATAGTTCTAAATGCTCATGCTAGGTAAAAAGAAAGATCTAATATCAATGAACAAAGTTTCCACCTTAAGGATAGAAGGAGGAGGGGGACAAGATGGCTGATTGGATGCAGCCAAGAAGTTCTGCTCCCACCCAGAGGGATCAGATTATTGAGTAAACCACCATAATTCGGGCAGATCTTCAGAAAGCAAATGCCAAAAGTGGGTGGAGAGGCAAGACTGAAGCCAAGGTTGAAGAGGGAGGTCCTGGGGAACCCTGCAAAGGATACCTAAACCCAGGGACTAGTTCCTGACTTCGAATGTCGACTGGGAAAGGGGTAAGGGAATTGAGGAATGGCTCACTCTCAGAATGGACCTCTGGGATCCTAACTACAGGGGACCTCATGTTCCCATGGATGCATGAACTGGCAGGGGACGTCCTCGGGGAGCAAGCAAAGACAGGCAGGCCTTCAGATGGCACAAAGCATAGGAGCTTTTGTGTGCTGGGCAGCTCTGGTGGAATGCGGCCATAGACACTCATACCCCAGGGCTCCCCATACCCCTCCGGGAGGCTCTGGCCCCAGCTGACCTTCCAGCCAGGAGAGAGTGGGCAGCTTCCCCATGGGACTGAAGTATGTCTGCTCTACAGGCCCTCCTGCTCGTTGGCCCCTCCCAGGGTCCATACCAAGCTGCCCTGCATAAGCTGGTGCATGCACAGCGCAGCTCCTGCAGCCCAGCGTTGCTGCACCTGAGCACTTTCCTGGCAACCCAGGAACACATCAAATTCAGAATCCCAACCAGAGCTGCAAGATATCCAGGTGCCCCAGGGCTGCAACGTGCAGCTCAGGAGTATGGAACTGAGATCTGTGGCCGGCCCTCAAGCAGAGAAGTAGCCCCCACCATCAGAGCAGGGAGAAGGGTGAAAAGCATGTGTTCCTAGGCCGGGGCAGTAGTGGTGCATGCCATCCTCTGCTGGGCCAGTCCAGAAAGATGTGGAATATATCCCTGCCAGCCTCTGCCTGAGGGGACCCTGCGGCCTGGATCACCTAAGAAAAGAAATGCAGGCGCAGCACCATTGATCTGTGGGGACTTCCCCAAAGCCCAGCGAGGACCTGGTGAAGAGGCCCCCTCTCTCCTCTGCCTACCACAGAGCAGGACTGAAAATAAGAGGAAGTACAAAAGAGCTACATGGCTGGCTATTAACCTAGCTACCAGTTATTGCTCTTAAGCGCCATCTACTGGATAACAGCCTAAACTATAATACCAAAAACTAAGCCTATGAAACCAAGCTCACGAATTCACCCACCCAGGTGGCTGGGAAGATGGCAGAATAGAAACAGCTCCAATCTGCAACTCCTAGCGAGATCAATGCAGACGGTGGGAGATTTCTGCATTACCAACTGAGGTACCCGGCTCATCTCATTGGGACTGGTTAGAAGGTGCGTGCAGCCCATAGAGGGCGAGATAAAGCAGGGTGAGGGCTTCCTTCACCGGAGAAATGCAGGGGGTAGAGGAACTCACTCCCCTAGCCAAAGGAAGACATTCCAGCCCAGACAGTACTTGCTTTTACCACAGTCTTCGCAACCTGCAGACCAGGAGATTCCCTTAGGTGCCCCCACCAGGGCCCTAGGTTTCAAGCACAAAACTGGGCGGTCGTTTGGGCGGACATTGAGTTAGCAGTTTTCCCCTAACAGTGCAAACAAATCTGTCCGGAAGTTGGAACTGGGAAGAGCCCGCCACAGCTCAGCAAAGCCGCTGTAGCCAGACTGCCTCTCTGGATTCCTCCTCTCTGGGCAGGGCATCTCTGAAAGGCAGGCAGCAGCGCTAGTCAGGGGCTTATAGATAAAACTCCCATCTCCCTAGGACAGAGTACCTGCGGGAAGGGGTGACTGTGGACACAGCTTCAGCTGACTTAAACATTCCTGCCTGCTGGCTCTGAAGAGAGCAGTGGATCTCCTAGCACAGTGCTGGAGCTCTGCTAAGGGATAGACTGCCTCCTCAAGTGGGTCCCTGACCCCCATGCCTCCTGACTGGAAGACACCTCCCAGCAGGGGTCGACAGACACCTCATATAGGAGAGCTCCGGCTGGCATCTGGTGGGTGCTCCTCTGGGATGAAACTTTCAGAGGAAGGAACAGGCAGCAATCTTTGCTGTTCTGCAGCCTCTGCTGGTGATATCCAGGCAAAAAGGGTCTGAAATGGACCTCCAGCAAACTCCAGCAGACCTGCAGCAGAGGGGCCTGACTGTTAGAAGGAAAACTAACAAACAGAAAGGAATAGCATCAACATCAACAAAAAGGACGTCCACACAAAAACCCCATCCGAAGGTCACCAATGTCAAAGACCAAAGGTAGATAAATCCACGAAGATACAGAAAAACCAGCTCAAAAAGGCTGAAAATTCCAAAAACCAGAATGCCTCTTCTCCTCCAAAGGATCACAACTCCTCATCAGCATGGAAACAAAACTGGATGGAGAATGAGTTTGATGAATTGACAAAAGTAGGCTTCAGAAGGTGGATAATAACAAACTCCTCTGAGCTAAAGCAGCATGTTCTAACCCAATGCAAGTAGTTAAGAACATTGAAAAAACGTTAGAAGAATTGGTAACTAGAATAACCGGTTTAAGGGAGAACATAAATGATGGGATGGAACTGAAAAACACAGCACGAGAACTTCGTGAAGCATACACAAGTATCAATAGCCTAATCGAATAAGCAGAAAAAAAAATCAGAGGTTGAAAATCAACTTAATGAAATAAAACGTGAAGAGAAGAGTAGAGAAAAAAGAATGAAAAGGAATGAACAAAGCCTCCAAGAAATATGGGACTTTGTGAAAAGGCCAAACCTCCATTTGATTGGTGTACCAGAAAGTGACGGGGAGAATGGAACCAAGTTGAAAAACACTTCAGGATATTATCCAGGAGAACTTCCCCAATCTAGCAAGGCAGGCCCACATTCAAATTCAGAAAATATAGAGACCACCACAAAGATATTCCTTGAGAAGGGCAAAAACTAAAGAGCTTCTACACAGTGAAAGAAACCACCCACAGAGGAAATAGACAACCTACAAATTGCTAGAAAACATTCACAAACTATGCATCTGACAAAGCTCTATCCAGAATGTTTAAGGAACTTAAATCAACAAGCAAAAATCAAATAACCCCATTAAAAAATGGGCAATGAACATGAATAGACACTTCGCAAAAGAAGATAAACAAGCAGCCAACAAACATATGAAAAATGCTCATCATCACTAATCAGAGAAATACAAATCAAACCACTATGAGATACCTTCTCACACCAGCCAGAATGGCTGTTACTTAAAAAAAAAAAATGAATAAAAAATAACAGATACTGATGAGGCTGATGAGAAAAGAAAATGCTTACACACTGTTGGTGAAAATGCAAATTAGTTCAGCCACTGTGGAAAGAAGTTTGGAGATTTCTCAAAGAACTTAAAACAGAGCTGCCATTCAACCTAGCAATCTCATTACTGGGAATATACCCAAAAGAATTTAGATCATTATACCAAAAAGACATGTGCATTCATATGTTCATTGCCATGCTATTCATTATAGAAAAAACATGGAATAGACCTGGGTGCCCATCAATGGTGGATTCTATTAAGAAAATGAGGAACATATATACCATAAAATACTATACAGCCATAAAAAAGAATGAAATCATGTCCATTGCAGCAACATGGATGGAGCTGGAGGCCATAATCCTGAAATAATTAATGCAGGAACAGGAAACCAAATCCATGTTCTCGCTTACTGGGAGCTAAACATAGATCGCCCATGGACATAAACATGAGAGCAATAGACATTACAGATTACTGGAGTAGAGAGAGAGGGAGGGTAGGTGTGAGTTGAAAACTGCCTATTGGGTATTATGTTCACTGTCTGGGTGTAATATATGCAAGGGACAATCCTTCACATGTACTCCCTGTATCAAAAATCAAAGCTGAATTTTTTTAAAAAAAATCAATTATATATATAAAAATACACACATTAAAAAAAGAATAGAATGAAATGGCTTCAACTTGATAAAGAGCATCTAAAAAAACAATTTAAAACTGTCATTATTTGTAGGCAACATGATCATGTACATAGAAAAGAATGTTCAAGAAATTTACAATAATAGTTAAGTAAATTTGCAGGGCAACCAATATTTACATCAATCTATTGTTTTCCTGTATTTTATCCTGTTGCTTTTCTTTTCTTGTTAATCCTGTTCTACTTTCTTCCACTTCCAGTTCCCAACTGTTAATTTGTTATCCAGCCTCCTCATGCACCATATTGAAAACAGAGCTTTCAGTTAATCATAACTCAGGAATCTATAGCAAATTGTAAAAATGGCCACATCATAAAGTCTTCTTATCCTGTATGCACACTCATTTATGACTTTACAGTTCTTCCCATCAAGAGATGAAGTCTATTCTTTACTCCTTGAATTTGGGCTTAGCTATGTGACTTACTTTAGTGGATGGGACATTAGCAATGTGTCAGGAGCAAATGCTGAAAAAGTGCTTGTGCATTGGAGTTTACTCTCTGGATGGTCTCTGGAAGCCTGGGACTGCCATAGGAAAAAATTCAAAACCAGCCTGCTGATGAGAGAACACGTGGAGCAAAGATAGCATCCAGCTGAAGCTCTCCTAGACCCTCCAGCCACAACCAAGAAATAAGCCAGCTAACCCTAGACATCAGCCACGTCATCTCAGACCAGAAGAAACGTCCACCTGATTAAGAGAACAGCAAGAAATTCGTATTTTAAGCCACTAAATCTCAGTGGCGGTTAGCACACAGTAATAGCTAACTGATACATATTCCTTCTGCTTTCATTTCAGTACTGAGAGCAATTCACATGCCCATAACTCATTTCAAAGTCCCGTGGACCCAGCAGGTTTGGGAAGTTAGATGCTAATAAATAGTAATGATGTTTGTCCCAATAGTTAAGTTGTAAGTCACCTTTATTTTCAAAAGATATCGATGGATAAAATTAAAAGTGAAAACCACATCATGTCTAAGTTTAATTTAACATGACCTTTACAGGAAAAAAGAAAGGGAGAAGGAAGAAAGGAAGGAAAAGAGGAAGGGAGGGAGAAAATAGATAAAGTAGGACACAATGTTGATAATA
>NW_012104176.1:2757241-2763164 GCF_000951045.1 Mandrillus leucophaeus | reverse complement strand
AAATACACACATTAAAAAAAGAATAGAATGAAATGGCTTCAACTTGATAAAGAGCATCTAAAAAAACAATTTAAAACTGTCATTATTTGTAGGCAACATGATCATGTACATAGAAAAGAATGTTCAAGAAATTTACAATAATAGTTAAGTAAATTTGCAGGGCAACCAATATTTACATCAATCTATTGTTTTCCTGTATTTTATCCTGTTGCTTTTCTTTTCTTGTTAATCCTGTTCTACTTTCTTCCACTTCCAGTTCCCAACTGTTAATTTGTTATCCAGCCTCCTCATGCACCATATTGAAAACAGAGCTTTCAGTTAATCATAACTCAGGAATCTATAGCAAATTGTAAAAATGGCCACATCATAAAGTCTTCTTATCCTGTATGCACACTCATTTATGACTTTACAGTTCTTCCCATCAAGAGATGAAGTCTATTCTTTACTCCTTGAATTTGGGCTTAGCTATGTGACTTACTTTAGTGGATGGGACATTAGCAATGTGTCAGGAGCAAATGCTGAAAAAGTGCTTGTGCATTGGAGTTTACTCTCTGGATGGTCTCTGGAAGCCTGGGACTGCCATAGGAAAAAATTCAAAACCAGCCTGCTGATGAGAGAACACGTGGAGCAAAGATAGCATCCAGCTGAAGCTCTCCTAGACCCTCCAGCCACAACCAAGAAATAAGCCAGCTAACCCTAGACATCAGCCACGTCATCTCAGACCAGAAGAAACGTCCACCTGATTAAGAGAACAGCGAGAAATTCGTATTTTAAGCCACTAAATCTCAGTGGCGGTTAGCACACAGTAATAGCTAACTGATACATATTCCTTCTGCTTTCATTTCAGTACTGAGAGCAATTCACATGCCCATAACTCATTTCAAAGTCCCGTGGACCCAGCAGGTTTGGGAAGTTAGATGCTAATAAATAGTAATGATGTTTGTCCCAATAGTTAAGTTGTAAGTCACCTTTATTTTCAAAAGATATCGATGGATAAAATTAAAAGTGAAAACCACATCATGTCTAAGTTTAATTTAACATGACCTTTACAGGAAAAAAGAAAGGGAGAAGGAAGAAAGGAAGGAAAAGAGGAAGGGAGGGAGAAAATAGATAAAGTAGGACACAATGTTGATAATACAGAATATTAATAGAAGGTATATTTTTCTGTTCAGGCTGCCATAACAAAATACCATGGATTGGGTGGCTTAAGCAACAAACATTTATTTTCTCACAGTTCTGGAGGCTGGAAGTATGAGATCAGGGTGCTAGAATGGGTAGGTCTGCTGAGGGCGCCTTGTAGGTAGGTGGCCAACTTCTGTGTGCTCACAAGGCTTTTTCTCTTGTGTGCAAATTGGAGAGAGAAATCTCAGTTTCTCTCTTTCTCTCTCTCTCCTTCTCTCTGTCTCTCTCTTTTTCTTATGAGGCCACAAATCCTGTTGGATTAGACCCTACCCTAATGAACCCATCATCTTTACTTACCTCCTAAAAGCCCTAGCTCCAAAAACGTCACATAGCGGGTTATGACTTCAACATGTAAGTCTGGGAGAGACACAATTAAGTCCAGAGTAGAAGAAAATTCATTATCCTAGTCTAATTTTTAGATATTTAAAAACATTCATAGAATTTAAAAGCATAACTATGTTTTGTCTTCTACTTTCTTCTTTATGCAGTAAGAGACAAAAATTCTCCCTAGAAGAAAATTCTGGAAAGTTCCATGATCCCTTTGTACCATTAAAAATTCTTGATTATGTAATTAGAAAGTCCGGCTCAAGATAATAAAGTTGTAAGTTTGCTTTAATATCAAATCTTTTCCTATCTTCCAGATTGTTGGAACTGCTATGATTCAAAGCCTGGAATATAAATGAGGTGAGAGTTTCTCCATTTCTACACCTTATCTTCCACATCAGTCTAAAGGTGGCTTTATCCTCTATCAGGGCTTACATGTTGGGAAAATGAGTGGAGGTGTCATTAAGTTGGCCTTGAGCTTTCTGGGCCCCACTCTGCTGCATTTCCCTTGACATAGACAGGTGCACATGGCCATTGTTGACCTTCATCTCTGAGTTCTGCCAACAAAGCATCAGCCTATGTATTCTTTCTCTATTACTTCAGTAACAAATTACCATATCACACATTTATTATTATAGTTCTGGAGGTCACATAAGTGAAATCAGTTACCTACTTCTGAAGGCTCTGGTGAAATGGGGACAGCCTGTTTCCTACATTTTCCAGCTTCTAGAGACTGTCTGCATTCCTTCGTTCCTGCCACATCACTCTGGCCACTGTTTCTATCACCACATCTCCTTCTCTGACTCTGACGCTCCTCCCTGCCTTTCTTTTTTCTTTGAGATGGTGTCTCAGTCTATTGCCCAGGCTGGAGTGCAATGGCGCGATCTTGGTTCACTGCAACCTCTGCCTCCTGGGTTCAAGCAATTCTCCTGTCTCAGTCTCCTGAGTAGCTGGGATTACAGGCAGGTGCCACCATGCCCGGTTAATTTTTGTATTTTAGTAGAGATGGGGTTTCACCATGTTGGCCAGGCTGGTCTCGAACTCCTGACCTCATGATCTGCCCACCTTGGCCTCCCAAAGAGCTGGGATTACAGGTGTGAGCCACTGCACCCAGCCCCTCCCTCCCTCTCAAAAAGACCTGGGCAATTACATCAGTCCCACCTGGATTATCCAGGATAATCTCCCCATATCAAGGTCCTTAACTGAATCACATTGGCAAAGTCCCATTTGCCATGTGAGGTAAAATATTCACTGATTCTGTGGATTAAGATGTAGGTATCTTTGGGGAACCAGCATTTTGCCCACCACATCCTGTCTCTCTCTACATTTCTTGGGAGTAGGTGAGCTATACTATTAAGTTATTAAGTTATACCTTACTTATTATGCCTCAATTAAAAAAAAAAAAAGAGAGAGAAAAACATAGCAGCCTTTCTAGATCTCCTCATGGAAATCCCTCCCACTAGGTCCAAGGTACAGAAGGCAGCACTCCCCTCTCTTTCTCCAAACATGGCAATAGCTTCTGCAAAGATTTGTCTTCCCCAGTCCCCTTCACAAAAGTCTATGTGACCTCTTCTTTTATCCTTAGCATGTCAGATGGATCTAGTATTTTGAAACAGTTCCCTTTACATTTTTTTTCATAAAATTTTCATGTGATGCTTTCACACCATTTGGTGCCCTGATATTTATTGAATTGATACCTCAGTTGACACTGAAGCAGGGAGAGTTGCATTCCAACATTCTGCCCATAACTATTTCCCTAAAGTAGAAATATGAAATTATAAATGGTTCTTCATGAATTGCTAAATTCTTAAAGCATGTATTCTATGTAATGACAGAATGTTTCTGATAAGTAAAAAGGAATTTCAATATTCAAAGGTGACTATTAAATGAGTAACATTCTATAGAACACAAAACTATTTTTAGAAGAATATTTTTGCTTCTGAATACCTTTTCAGTCACAGTTACACTGCTCCTTCTTGAATTAAGAACTATCACTCAACCAATCTCCTGTTCATATGAAAGAGAATAATTTTAGCTGGAGAGCAAACCTCACCTGCAAAATGGTAAATGCAGATATGTGAGATTGGCATACTCTATTTTGCTGAAAGAAATGTATTTCTTCATTCTTAAATGTCTCTCTAGTAGTATAGTGGATGGTTAAAATAACTTTTAAAATCTATAAATTTATGATGAAATAAATTGCATTCACATTTTTATTCCAATGGCAAGAATGAATTTGAGTGTTTATCTAAAATATAGCATTATGGCATTTCATGATCAGATCTGGAGTATTTCTTCCACCAAACATTGAAAGTAAACATCTCTGAGAACATGCAAAAACTGAAATGCAGGCTCTCTTGGTGTATTAGTTTAAATTCTTTTTGGATGCAAGTAACAGAAATCAACTCTAGCTTCCACAACAAAACAAAAAAAGGAGGAGTGGGAGGAAGGGATTCAATGAGAGAATGTTAAGCCTAAGCACTAAAAGACCTTGGGACTTTTTTGTCTCCTTACCCTCTGTTTTCCTCTATCATCCTCTCTGGCTGCAGTGTTACGTAGGAGAATTTATCACTGCCAAACCTTTCCAAGTCTCACATGCAATGACACACATAGGCTCAAAATAAGGGGAGGGAGAAAAATCTACAAAGCAAATGGAAAGAAGAAAAAAGCAGGGGTTCTATTTTAGTTTCTGACAAAACAGGCTTTAAACCAACAAAGATCAAAAAAGACTGCCATTACATAATGATAAATGGTTTAATTCACCAAGAAGAGTTTCTAAATTACCAATTCAGCCAATAGAAAAAACAACTTTTTCTTAGTTCAAGTTCCCAGGGAAGAGACTACCTACCCTGGTTTGAGTCAGGTACCCATTCCTGGATAGTTGACCATGGCCAAGTGATCACATTGCATGATGGTTACTCCTACTGTATCCTGCTGTAAGATGAAACGGTATAAGAGAAACAACTATAGCAGGCCATTCCAAAAAAGTATTTAGATAGACCAGTGCTGAATACCTAAGAGGCTGTTCACATCTGGGCACATAAATACCATAGAGGTCATTGAAAGTGTCTATTTTCAGGGTTGTATTATGTTTGCTTCTTCTATTTCCAGAAGTGGTACCTAGAAAGGTCACTTTTTGTATTATCATATCTGGTTGCAAAAACCACAGGAAAATGCAGGCAGTACAAGGTTAACCACCAAATCCAAGTGGTCATAAACTTACAGAAGGGACAAAACAGAGCCCTAGTCATGACTTATATACTTCCCAGGGCTCTACCCCTGAACCTGGCTTAATTTTTTCCTGTGGATGTGGCCATTTGAGAACTCAACTTTATTTACTCATCTCAGCTGCAACTCTTCACTTCTATATGCATCCTTTGGCCTGTCCCTCTATGGTCATTAAGAGACAAGGCCTTTCGTTTACAAAACCCTCCAGGTTACCACGGTGCCAACTTATCAGTTTAAACCTGAAGTCAATAAAGTGTATGGAAATCTCATATAAACACCACTTATTAAATATGGTTTGCATTTAATGTCAGGAACTTTAAATTGTAATAAAAAAGTTTCAAATCATTTTACCCTTTTACACTGTTTTTACTTGTTGATTATAATCATTCTAAAGATACAGGGTTTTCTTTGGCTTTTCATGAAGCTAAACTATGTCAGGGATTGCTTTATGTGAGGAGATAATCTAAATCACATGTCTTCAGAAACATGGCTAGAACTGTTCTATAGTAAGATATTCCCCTAGGATTTTTGCTTACACTGAGACAAATGTACATTATATAGTGTATACTCAAATGAGAGCATGTTCAAGAATCTTCACAAAATGGGATTCACTTCTGAAATCATTAATGTCATGGCATAAGAAGAAAAAACTACCAGAATGAGGAGTTATAAAATATAAGCAAAAGCCAGCACGGTGGCTCACGACTGTAATTCCAGAAATTTGGGAGTCCAAGGCAGGAGAATTACTAGAGGCTTAGAGTTCAAGATCAACCTAGGCAACATAACAAGACCCTATCTCTACAAAAAAAATTTAAAAATTACCCAGGTGCAGTAGCATATGCCTGTAGTCCCAGCTACTCAGCAGGCTAAGGTGAGAGGATCACTTGAGCCCAGGATGTTGAGGCTGCAGTGAGCTGTGGTCACACCACTGCACTCCAGCCTGGGTGACAGAGCAACACCCTGTCTCAAAAAATAATATGTATATGTGTATATATATACACACACACACACATATATATATAGAGAGAGAGAGATGGTAAGGAAATCTTTGGAAGATGAGTAAAAACAGAAATTATAAACAAATTTTAAAAAGTTTCTTACTGAACTTTAAGGTAAACAGAAGTAGTCTAAACAATGTTCAGAGGGCAACATATAGCTTTAGATATATGTATTTAAAAAGGAAAATTAT
>NW_012104176.1:2747057-2757191 GCF_000951045.1 Mandrillus leucophaeus | reverse complement strand
AAGTTAGAAAAAAACAAAAATTTAAACTCCAAAAACATGGAAAGAAGGAAATAAGAGCAAAAGGCAGTAATAGTAGAAAGCAAGCATTCAATAAAGACCATCAACAATGCCAGCACTGCTTTTCTAAAAAGTTTAATAAAAGTAACAATTCCCTAATAATACTGAACTTTTTAAATGAAGAACAGAACAAAACAGCATTACCAGGAGGGAAAAAGTGACACTGCCACACACTTTTAAAAGAAGAGAGAATATTATAAATAATTTTACAACAATAAATTCATTAACTTGGATAAAACATATTTAAGAAAATAATATAACTTTCCATGACTGAACAATAAAATATAGAAAATATTTAATAGCTCAGTATCTATCAGGAAACTAAGTCTTTAAGTGAAAAGTAGCCATGAAAGAAAACTTGAGGCCCAGATGACCTGACTTTTTTTTTTTTTTTTTTTTTGAGATGGAGTCTCACTGTGTCTCCCAGGCTGGAGTGCAGTGGCGTGATCTCGGCTCACTGCCAGCTCTGCCTCCCGGGTTCACGCCATTCTCCCGCCTCAGCCTCCCAAGTAGCTGGGACTACAGGCGCCCACCACCACGCCCAGCTAGTTTTTTGTATTTTTTGTATTTTTAGTAGAGACGGGGTTTCACCATGTTAGCCAGGATAGTCTCGATCTCCTGACCACGTGATCCACCCGCCTCGGCCTCCCAAAGTGCTGGGATTACAGGCTTGAGCCACCGCGCCCGGCCAGCCTGACTTAAAACTGTTCCAAATACTTAAGGAATAAATAATACCAATCTTACAAACACTCCTCTGAGAATAGAGAATAACTAAAGCATCACAATTTATTTTATGGAGCCAGTACAATATTGACCTAAATAAGGAATTAAAAGAAAATTATAGACCAACTTCTTCTATAAATGTAAATAAAAAATTTTTAAAATACACAAGCAAATCAAATCCAGTGATATACAGGAATGATAATATTTTAAGATCAAACTGTTTATTCTAAAAATGCAAGGTTAAACATTCAACTTTCACTCAATGTGTTTGACAACAGTAACAGTATAATAGGAAAAAAACGTAATAAATACAGAAAAGGCACTTAATAAAATCTAAATTCCATTCATAGTAAAAACTAAGAAACTAGGGATAAGAAAATTTTCCTAATATCATAAAAGTTATCTATAAAACACCTAACTCTAATATATTAAAAGGATAAATAAAGGATGACTACTGATGCAAAAATCTTGATCAAAATACCAGTTAAAGCATATTGAATTGATTATATACCACAAACAACTGAGATGTATTCCTGGAATACAAGGATGGTTCAACATATGCAAATTAATGCCATAGTAACAGAATGAAAGAAAAGAATGTTGTCATCTCAATTGATACAAAAAAGTATTTAACAAAATTCAGCACTTTTTCATGATATATACTATCAACACACTAAGAACAGAAGGAAGATATCTCAACATAATAAAGACCATATGTGAAAAGCTCACAGCTAACATCATAGTCAATTGTAACAAAATTGAAAACTTTTCCTCTAAGATCAGGAACAAGACAAAGATTCTTGCTTTTACCACTTCTAGTCAACATAATACTGGAATTCTTAGAGCAATTAGGCAAGAAATAAAAGGTATACAAATTGGAAAGGAAGTAAAATTACCTCTATTCAAAGATGACATGATTGTATGTGGGGAAAACTCTAAATGAAATCAGCAAAGCTGCAAGGTACAAAATCAACATGTAAAAATCAGTTGCATTTCTATATACTAACAATGAATAATCTGAAGAGAAAATTAAGAAGGCAATTCCATTTATACTAACATCAAAAAAAAAAATATTTAGCAATAAATTTAACCAAGGAAGTGAAAGATTTGTACACTGACAACTGTAACACATTGATGAAAGAAACTAAAGATGACACAGATAAAAATGGAAAGACATCCCTGTTAATGGATTGGAAGACTTAACATTGTTAAGATGTCATTGTTACCTAAAGTGATCTCTAGACTGAATGTAATTCGTATCAAAATCCCAGCAGGACTTTTTACAAAAAAGAGAAAAAATCCTTCCTAAAATTCATATGGAATCTATAGGGGCTCCAAATAGCCAAAGTGATTGTTATTTGCTGAACTGTGACCACCCACAATTTGTATATTAAAGCCCTAAATCTCAGTACCTCAGAATATGACTGTATTTGGAGACAGAAACTTTAAAATTGTGATTAAGTTAAAATGATGCCTTTAGTTTGGGCTCTAATACAATCAGAATTGTGTCCTTATAAAAAGGTAAAAATCTGATACATAGAAGGACACCAGAGATGTGAGTCCACAGAGGAAAGGCCATGTGAGAACAAAGCAAGAACATGGTCATCTGCAAGCAAAGACAGAGGCCTCTGCAGCAAATGAGCCTGCCCACCTTGAACTTAAACTCTGGCCTGAGCTGAGAAAATAAATGTCTGTGGGTTAAGCCACTTAGTCTGTGATATTTTGTTATGGCAGCCTTAGCAAACTAATATAGCAATCTTGAAAAAGAAGAACAAAGTTGGAGGTCTCACACTTTCTTACTTCAAAACTTATTACAATACTACAGTGATCAAAATAATGTGATACCACCAGAGAGTCAGACATAGAACTTTATTTCTTACCTCAGTCAAACTATAAAAACTAATTTGAGGCAGATTAAAGTTCTAAATGTGAGTACTAAAACAATCAATCTTCTAGAATAAAATATAGAGAATACCATCATAACCTTGTGGTAGGCAATGATTTTTAAACATAAGACATTAAATGCTAACCATAAGATAAAAGATTGATAAGCTGAACTTCATTAAAATTAAGAACTTTTATTCAACAAAATACATTAAGAGATTAAAAAGGCAAGCCTGAGACTGGCATAAATATTTAAAATTGATATATCTGACAAAGGCCTTTTATAAGAAAAAAGACTGACAACTCAATTTTTAGAACAAGTCTTGAACAAGCACCTAACAAAATATCCAAATGACCAATAAGCATATGAAAAGGTACACAACATCATTAACCATCAGGAAAATGCAAGTTACAACCAATGAGATATTATTCTGTCTTTACCAGATGGCTGATACTGGTGACGATGTGGAGTAGCTAGAATTCATACATTGCTGATGTGAGTGGTTTACCTATTTTAAATAAGTAGATGTTCTAGGATCTCAGCATATATCCAAGAGAAATGAGTCCTTATGTCCACCAACAGACAAATGTAAGAATGTTCAATACATAAGAATGGAAATTATGGTAGTCAAATATCAGATTACCACAATAGAAAAAGAATGAATTCTTGTTAAACACAGTATGGATAAATATCATAGTGTTGAATAAAAGAAAACAAACACACACAAAAAGATATAAGATATACAGAGTATTATTCTACCTGTAAAGTGTGCAAACAAAAAGTAAGCTAATATATGGTGATGGAGGTTAGAATGGTGGTGACCTTTGGGGAACATATGGACTAGAGGGGGTCACAAGGAAGCTTGCTGGAGCACTGGTGATATTCTACACCAGATATAGGTGGTACTTAAATGATTGTTCACATATGTGACAGTTCAGCAATCCATACACATAGCATATGTGCATTTTACTGTATATTAAATAATAAAAAACAATTTTAAGAAACAGCTCCAAGGCTATTTGTTACAAATTTAATAAATTGTAATTATAAGTTCAATGCTGTAACATTACTATGACCAAGTCAAACGTTTAGAAAATGAGTCTTCCAATTACAATTATTTCTAATATAAATATTATAGGCCATTATAATAGATACTAATTTTTTATTTACTTACTGAATTCTTTGCAACTCTACATCAAAATGTTGACTGTGTTAGTGGCTACAAAAAATAAATTAAATACCTAGGAATAAATTTAACTAAGAAGGTAAAAGAAGATCTCTACAAGAAAAACTATAATATACTGATGAAAGAAATTGAAGAGGACACACCACACACAAAAAATTGGAAGACATGCCATGTTCTTGGACTGAAAAAATCAGTTAAGTAAAATGACCATACTGATAGGGACAGGAGGCAGGAAAATTCTGGGCAGAAGAGGGCAAGTCCCCAGTGGGGCCCTACCCTCAAGCTGAAAAACCTGGAACCGCAGCCCAAAGTTAGAACTTATATCCCTGCTTTCCCGCTGGAATGTTATCTTTTCAAAAACCATCCATGGCTCACCCTGTCCCCATCCTGTGCCTATAAAAGCCCCAGACTTAGGCCAGCAGTGAGGAGAAGCAGCAGAATGTCAGAGTCTATGGTTGGATGCCAGAGAGAAGCAGCTTAACTTCAGTAGGACAGCTTGATGATGTAGCTTCAGAAAGAAGTCCAGCTAGGACAGCCAGACTTCATGGGAAGATTACCTTCCCACTCCATCCCCTTTTCGGCTCCCCTTCCTGCTGAGAGCCACTTTCATCAGCAGTAAAATCCCCCTCATTTACCATCTTCAATTTGTTCTTGCAACCTCATTCCTCCTGGACGCCTGGCAAGAACTCAGGTACCCTGAGTGCAGGTGTAAAAGGCTATCACACTGATCCTCCACTGAGCTGTTAACACTTAAGCTGTCTACAGATGGCAGAACTAAAAGGGTACTCCAACACTTCCTCTGGGGTTTCAGGGGTCACAACACTGCCCCCAGGCACTGCCATAGGGCTGGTACAGGGTCGCTTCTGCTGCACCCGAAAGCACTCACTCCAGGCCCTGCACTCACTCACCAGCACTGCCCCCTAGCAAGGGGTGGAGCATCCAGTGAGTGGAGTTCACCCCTGCTGGTGCCAAAGTGGCCAATTAGTTCCAGCACCTGTGCACTCCAGTTCCCACTCACAAAGGGGTCAGGGAAATATCCTGCTTCAATACTACCGAAAGCGATTTACAGATTCAATCCAATCCCTATCAAGATACCAATAACACTCGTCACAGAAAAGTTTTTCTTTAATCCTAAACTTTGTATGGAACCAAAAAAGAGCCCAAATAACCAAAGCAATCCAAAGTAAACAGAACAAAGCTGGAGGTGTCACACTACCTGACCTCAAAATATATTACAAGACTATAGTAATCAAAACAACATAGTATTGGTATAAAATTAGACACATACACCAATGAAACAGAATAGAGCCTCCAGAAATAAATTCATTTATTTACAGCCCACTAACATTTGACAAATGTGCCAACATTTATTGAGGAAAGGAGAGTCTCTTCAATAAGTGGTGCTGGGAAAACTGGTATTCACATGCACAAGAATGAAACTAGGTCCCTATCTCTCCCATTAATACAAAAATCAACACAAAATGGATTAAAGATTTAAATGTAAGACCCCAAACTATGAATCTATTATAAGAAAACATAGAGAAAACACTTCAGGACATTGGTCCGGATAAGACATTATAAATAAGACTTCAAAAGCACAGGCACAAGAAGCAAAAATAGACAAATGGGATTAAATCAAACTGAAAAGCTTTTGCACATCAAAGGAAACAACTGAGTCAAAAGGCAAACTACAGAATGGAAGAAAATATTAGCAAACTACTCATCTGACAAGAAATTAATATCTAGAATATATAAGAAACTCAAACAACTCAACAGCAAAAAAGAATCCGATTAAAATAACTGGGCAAGTGAACTTAATAGATATTTCTTAGAAGAAGATATAGAAATTACTAATAAGCATATGAAAAAATGCTCAATACCAACATCACTAATCAGGACAATGGAAATCAAAACCACAATGAAATATCATTTCACCTTGGTTAGAATGGTTATTATCAAAAAGACAAAACATAACAAGTGCTGGCAAGGATGCCAAGAAAAGGGAACTCTTATAAAATGTTGGCAGGAGTGTAAACTAGTACAGCTATTATGGACAACAGTATAAAGATTCCTAAAAAAACTACAAATATAAGTACTATATGAACCAGCAATCCCACTACTGGGTATATATCCTAATTTGGATTTGTGTTCCCTCCCAAATCTCATGTCAAATTGTAATCCCTAGTGTTGGAGGAGGGGCCTGGGTGGGAGGTGATTGGAACATGGGGGAGGATTTCCCCCTTCTTGTTCTCATGATAGTGAGTTCTCATGAGATCTCGTTGTTTAAAAAAAGTGTGTAGCACTTCCCCCTTCTCGTTCTCATGATAGTGAGTTCTCATGAGATCTCGTTGTTTAAAAAAAGTGTGTAGCACCTCCCCCTTCTCTCTCTTCCTCCTGCTCTGGCCAGGTGAAGACGTGCCTCCTTCCTCTTACCTTTCCACCGTAATTGTTAGTTTCCTGAGGTCTCCACAGCAATGCTTCCTGTACAACCTGTGGAACTGTGAGTCAATTAAACCTCTTTTCTTTATAAACTACCCAATCTCAGGTAGTGTTTTATAGCAATGTGAGAACAAACTCATGCATATCCAAAAGAAAGGAAATGAATACATTGAAGAAATACTTGCAACCCCATGTTTATTGCAGTACTATTCACAATAGACAAAATATGAAATCAGCCTAAGTGCTCATTAACATATAAATCAATAAAGAAAATATACATACATGGAACACTATTCAGCCATAAAAAGAATGAAATCCTGTCATTCACAGCAATATGGATGAGCCTGGAGGACATCATGTTGAGTGAAATAAGCCAGAAACAGAAATGTAAATATCTCATGTCGTCACTCATATGCCAAAGTTAGGAAAGTTGATCTCAAAGAAGTATAGAATAGTGATTTCTAGAGGATGGGAAGGGCCGCAGTGGGGGAACAGGGAGAGACTGGTTAAAAGATACAAAATTACAGCTACATAGAAGAAATAAGTTGTGCTGTTCTATACCACTGTAGGGCGATTATAGTTAACAATAATTTATTATATATTTTCAAATAGCTAGAAAACAGGATTTTGAATGTTTCCCAACATAAACAAATGATAAATGTTTTTGAGGTGATGGATGTGCTGAATTACTCTGATTTGATAAATGTTTGAGATGATGGATATTATAGGCATGAAAACATCATTATGCACCCCATAAATGTGTACAATTAGTATGTGTCAATTTTTTTAACATTGACTGTGTTAGGGTTCTCCAGAGAAACAGAGTAGTAGACAGATACAGGTACACTGATGGAGATATAGAAGAGATTATAAGAACGCAGCACACATGACTATGAAGGCTAAGAAGTCCTACAATCTGGCCTCTCCAAGCTAGAAACCCAGAAAAGCTGGTGGTGTCATAATGAGTAGTAGTGATGAGTGTAATCATGAGACTATGTTAGTTTTGCTATAGCAGCCTAAGGTGACTAAGATATTGACCATCGTATAATTTTCAAACTGCCTTGAAATCTAAAATTTCTGGTTAGAACCAACAATGGATCAGTGCTTACAAGTACATTATTCATAGTGACAGACTAGATAGGAATAAAGCTCACTGTTGTACAAACTGGGACTCTATCCTTGTGGCAGTCTGTTTATTTATGGACCAAACTATCTCCCTTTCTTTCTTGTACACACAGCTAGACTATATTCCCTAACTTCCTTTGCAATTAGGCATGGCCACAACTGTGCTCTGGCCAATGGACTGTGGATACAAATGACAAAAACCATCTCCAGGTGTGATCCATAAAACCCTCCCACGTGTTAACGTCTATTGTCTGAGTAAGGACCTACAGGGCAGAGCCAAATGACAGATGCCTATGTGAGGAGAGACCCTGAGGAGAGCTGCCAGTTTAGTAACATACATGCCAGATCATTATTCAGTGAGAAACTTTTGTGTTAAGCTTCAGAAATACTGCATTTAAAAAAAAAAAAATGGCAGTTTACCCAGACTCAACATGAAAGTTTTTTCTATAGCAGTAAAAATTGTCAGTCATGGTTGACCACTAAAGTAACATCTGTATTCAGTTGTATAAAGGAGTGGATGTCGGTAACAAAATATCCTATTTAGTATGAAAGCTCACAGTTTTCCTGCTGAATCTGTTCAATATAGTCTTCAGCCTGACTTGGTACTGTTGTCAGAGGCGTGTAAACCAGAGCAACTCCATCTTAAAGAGGAGCTGGGTAAAACGAGAGTGAAACCTACTGGGCTGCATTCCCAGATGGTTAAGGCATTCTAAGTCACAGGATGAGACAGGAGGTCAGCACAAGATACAAGTCAAAAAGACCTTGCTGATAAAACAGTTTGCAGTAAAGGAGCCAGCCAAAATCCACCCAAACCAAAATGGTCACAACACAAGAGTGATCCCTGGTTGTCCTCACTGCTACACTCCCACCAGCACCCTGACAGTTTACAAATGCCATGGCAATGTCAGGAAGTTACCCTATATGGTCTAAAAAGGGGAGGCATGAATAATCCACCCTTTGTTCAGTATATTATCAGAAAATAACCATAAAAATGGGCAACCAGTACCCCTCAGGACTGCTCTGTCTATGGAGCAGCGATTCTTTTAATCCTTTATTTTCTTAATAAACTTGCCTTCACTTTGCACAGCAGACTTGCCCTAAATTCTTTCTTGTGCGAGATCCAAGAACCCTCTCTTGGGGTCTGGATCAGGTCCCCTTTCCGGTAACATATTTCTGGTCACCACAGAAGGGAGTATAGTGCAGAAACCCAGACCCAGCACCTCCCTTTGGGTAACTGTTGGGGTCCTGTAACATATTTCTGGTGAAACACAGGAGAGGAGACCCCTAACCCAAAGGAAGTAGACTACAGCACTAATTGGATGGCTTTGGGTAAGTGGTTGGGTACCTGGGTAAACAATGGGATTGGGTTAGAGGCCCAACTTAGGGGAGTTAGAGTCTCTCCTAAGACAGTGGGTTAAAAGCTCCTCTCAATAAAAGGCAAGGACGCTTGACCAACCTTGGGTTAGAGGCCCAACTTTGGAGGGTTAGAGTCTCTTCTAAGATTTAGGGGGTTAGAGGCCCCTCTCAGTAAAGCCCACCTTGGTTAAGAACAGGTTTGGCACTACCAAATGTTAACTGCTGTTCTCTTCGGATTAATCTGCCTTGTACTCTTTGCTAATGGCTGTGGGTGACAGGGTTAGGCATGTACAGGATAGTGGGACATGGGAAGCTTTTTCCTCCCTAAAAGAGGAAAGTTGAGAGCTAATAGGATTGCTGGAAAAGATCCCTTTGCTACCAAGAAGCAGCCACCTGAACTTTTCAGTGTCGCTGCAACGGGTGGGTCTTTCTCTGGTCTGCCTGAGCATTTCACCTTCCCCACCCTGCCACAGACAATGCTTTTCTCTCTCTCCTTTTTTTTGTCCTATCTTTTCTGTTACTCAGGGCAACCATCTTGCTTAAACCACGTGTCGAAACTCCAAGTTGGAGGTTGGATTAAAGATGAAGTGGCCCATCTGGGGCAAATTTAAGCTTTGCCAGTTTGATATTGGGTGCTAAGCAGAGTGGTTAATGTCTATGTTTTATCACATGTATTTTGCTCTGGCCGGAACATAAAAGATAATGATTTTCCTTTATGATGCGACGTGGCCCCCAGGGCGATAGTGCCTCAAGCCGGATCACTAGTGCTGCTCAGGGAAAGGGGACCCAGAAGCCTGGCATGCCAGCGAAAGGGTAAGAATTTCTTACCAGATTTCTGGCTTCTATCTCTCTGTGCAAACGGTTGAATGAATAGGAAAAAAAAAAAAAAAAAAAAATCAGAGTTTATCTCCTCTGTAAAGTTTTTAATTAGTGTGAAAAAGAATTCTAAGGCTAATCTTAAGCCGGTGTATTTTGTGCTATGAATTCATTTTTCTGTGTTGAGGGGTACTTCAGGATAAAACATGGGCTTAGAATACCTGTCAGCCTGCTTTTCAAGACGACCCAGCAAGCTTGTCAGTAACAAACTTGGCTGCAGGTCCCTGAAACAAATAAAAAACTAAATGAGGGCAGGCAGGGTGGCTCACATATGTAATCCCAGCGCTTTGGGAGGTCAAGGTGGGCAGATCATGAGGTCAGGAGTTCGAGACCAGACTGGACAACATGGTGAAACCCTGTCTCTACTAAAAATACGAAAATGAGCCAGGTGTGGTGGCAGGTGCCTGTAATCCCAGCTACTCGGGAGGCTGAGGCAGGAGAATCGCTTGAACCCAGGATGTGGAGGTTGCAGTGAGCTGAGACTGCG
>NW_012104176.1:2744351-2747007 GCF_000951045.1 Mandrillus leucophaeus | reverse complement strand
CAGCTACTCGGGAGGCTGAGGCAGGAGAATCGCTTGAACCCAGGATGTGGAGGTTGCAGTGAGCTGAGACTGCGCCACTGCACTCCAGCTTGGGGAACAGAGCGAGACTCTGTCTCAAAAAAAAAAACAAAAACAGAAACAAAAAAAACTGGATGAAGCCTCCACCTTCTTTTAAGTCCTCAGGAGCTTGACCTTTTAACCACATGGCAGTACTTTCTCTTGTTCTTTGCCTTCCGGAAAACAGAACTTTCAGGGTTTATGTCATAGTTAGCTCTAAAAATCATATTAGTTAAAATGTCTTTGCAAGTTCAAAATTAACTACCCTAGACTTCTTCTGGGAAAGGGAATAGAGACTTCCCTGTCCTGTAGTTCAGTAGCTAGGGTTTTGCACTGTAACAGTGGTGGTCCGGGTTCAATTCCCCACCTAGAAAGTAAGTCATTTCTGGTTTAATATCTGTGTGACTTTGTCTATTCTCTTTTCCTCTGCGGACTGTCTTAAATTTCCCTTTCTCTAAGCACCTAGGAGGTTACCTTTGGTAAAGTTCTGCAGCTAGAAATATTGACCACTTGGCAAGGCTAAAGTTGGGTAATAAGAGATCTGAAATGATTTCTTTTTTAAAGAGCACTATGGTTAAAAGTTAGTTTAATTAAAAGTGGATAAACAAACTACGGATATATTTAAAAGGACTTTACGCTTTCCTCTTCTTGGAACTTGTTTTTTTCTGGAAAAAGGTTTTTTTCTCAGTTAATTTCCTTCCTTCCTTCCTTCCTTCCTTCCTTCCCTCCCTCCCTCCTTCCTTCCTTCCTTCCGTTTTGTCTTGGCACTCAATGCATACATGAGAGGCTCTAAGGTAACTTCTGGTAGGCTGGGACTCCTTGGGAAAAACAGAGGAGGCACCACAGATCCCATTTTGGGGAAAAACAAAAACAAACAAAAAACTTCCGTTTTCCTCATGAAACCTCAGGAATTAAAAACAGACAGATCCCTCTCAAAATGAAAGGCTCTGTTCTTTCTTGCATTGTGTTCTCTGACAGTTTTGAGTTTTGGGAGCATCAGAAATTACTCTGCATTATGAGAGGGCTTTGGTGTGTAACAACTAGGTAGGAAATATACTTTAAGGGACGGTTAATAGCAGTTATGGAGGAATACTTGACTCTTTGTACGCTTGGATCAAGAAGCATGCTCTTGGCCACCTGGAAGATAAGGAAACATCCCCACCCCACCCTGAGAGATGAGACTCCCATGAGGGACAGGTGATTAGAA
Source organism: Mandrillus leucophaeus (assembly GCF_000951045.1). Classification (NCBI taxonomy): domain Eukaryota; kingdom Metazoa; phylum Chordata; class Mammalia; order Primates; family Cercopithecidae; genus Mandrillus; species Mandrillus leucophaeus. The sequence continues at coordinate 2,745,743 of NW_012104176.1, read as the reverse complement.
AATGGGCTGATTAGCTTTGGGTTGCCTTGCGATGAAATGCAGGGTAGAAGCACCACACTGTCTTCTCCCATAGTATTCTCTCCTTTTGGGGATCCAGGATCCAGTGTAAAATGGCACCCTTAATTTTGGGGATCTGTCTTTGCCTTCAGCTGCTTATTTGCTGCTTAATTTGGCCCTAGAAACACATGCTTTCCTGGCCCTGTTGCTCCAAGGGCTCCACCCTGAAGCCAGTAACACAGTTAAGAAACTGGCAAATAAAGAATCTTACAAGTGGTAAATCTTCTATTTATGTGTTAAATGTTTACATCTAAAAGAGCTCTAATTAATTGGCTTAAAAAATAAGCACTTAAATATTTTGTCAGAAAAATACAAACTTTAATGCCTTTTTCTACATATGACATCAGTAACCTTTTGGAAATAAAGACAGTTTTAAATATTTTTGGTAAAATAAAATGACTTGAAAATGTAGACATTTGGTCTAAATTAAGGTCAAATATCAGATTTGTTAAATGCTTTAAGGTCAAACTAAGTTTGACCATCTTGAGTCAATTTTTGTATAAGGTGTAAGGAAGGGGTCCAGTTTCAGTTTTCTGCATATGGCTAGCTAGTTTCCCCAACACCATTTATTAAATACGGAATCCTTTCCCCATTGCTTGTTTTTATCAGGTTTGTCAAAGATCAGATGGTTGTAAATGTGTGGCATTATTTCTGAGGTCACTATTCTGTTCCATTGGTCTACATATCTGTTTTGGTACCAGCACCATGCTGTTTTGGTTACTATAGCCTTGTAGTATAGTTTGCAGTCAGGTAGCGTGATGCCTCCAGCTTTGTTCTTTTTGCTTAGGATTGTCTTGGCTATAGGGGCATTTTTTGATTCCATATGAAGTTGAAAGTAGTTTTTTCTAATTCTGTGAAGAAAGTCAATGGTAGTTTGATGGGGATAGTATTGAATCTATAAATTACTTTGGGCAGTACAGTCATTTTCATAATATTAATTCTTCCTATCCATGTTTTTTCCATTTGTTTGTGTCCTCTTTTATTTGCTTGAACAGTGGTTTGTTGTTCTCCTTGAAGAGGTCCTTCACATCCCTTGTAAGTTGTATTCCTAGGCATTTTATTATATTAGTAGCAATTATGATTGGGAGTTCATTCATGATTTGGCTATTATTGGTGTACAGGAATGCTTGTGATTTTTGCACATTGGTTTTGTATCCTGAGACTTTGCTGAAGTTGCTTATTAGTTTAAGAAGATTTTGGGCTGAGACAATGGGGTTTTCTAAATATACAATCATGTCATCCACAAGCAGAGAAAATTTGACTTCCTCTCTTCCTATTTGAATACCTTTATTTCTTTCTCTTGCCTGGTTGCCCAGGCCAGAACTTCCAGCACTG
>NW_012104176.1:2734850-2738546 GCF_000951045.1 Mandrillus leucophaeus | reverse complement strand
GAGCACTAATCTGCTCTTTCACAAAAATAAAGGGTTATAAAAGTTTTATAAGAATCTTATGGTTAAACATTAAAATTGGGTAAATATGTCCATATGATTTTATTAAAACTTGGGTTTCAAATTAATAGTACATTAATGTAAAGGTAAAATTTGGCTTATTTGGTATAAAAATCATACAGGAAGCATTATCAAAAGTGAAAGTGTTTTGCTTTCTTTGACTATATTTACATAAATGTGTTATTGGTATATGTTCCAAAGTTATGGGAAACTCCTATAATTCTAATATGATTTAGTGTGTTAATAATTATCATTGTTCTGTAGAATTTTGTGTGCCACAGAAGTAACCAAATTTCCTTATCAATTGTGGCCTTAATAGTGGCTGTCCTAAAACTTCCACAATCGCTCAGACAATCGTTGTGTTTTAATCCTTTTTAGAAGGTGATTTATAATCAACCATAGAACTCTAGCAGGTGTTCTTAAATGCAGGTTTTCTGATAACTTTGTAGATTGTGACATCAGAATAAAAGAAAAACTTTCAGAACTCTCACAGAGAGCTGAAATGTTCATAACTATCAAATAGAAGTTAACTACATGGACTAAACTGAAGAAGTGTATGTAATCTTTTTAACTTTGCTTAAAATGCTGCTGATCCTTTGTTTTGCTTTTCAGAGTTAAGAATACTTTTGAGCTATTTACAGCTTTTAGCAATTGATTAAATACCCTCCTGTGAACAAAATTTGGAGCATATTTGTTTCTCTCTGCCTGATTTCTCCAAAATTTGGAAACTGTGAGTATTCTTAATTTATGGCAATACAGTTATTTGCGTAAGTTCAATAAGAATCTGTTTTCTTTTGTAACAGGACACAATTGGAGAAATTGGTTATTTTACCAAGGCTTTGACTGGAATGGTATGTTTTCCTTTAAGAAATCAAACCTGACTTGTAGGGACAATAAAAACCCTCTGGGGAACTGGACTCATACTTTGCCTATACAGTCCCTGTATAGGGTTTCTGAACTATGGTAATTAAAGAACGTCACTTTCTCACAGGCCCAGGAGCCCAAAGTTATCTTGGGACCTCAAAAAGAAAGGAATTTATCCAACTTAAAAGTATTTGAGGGTATAAACTCATGGAGGGGCTCGGCTTTAAAAAAGTCTTATCTGAGATTCCTTATGTAACAGTTCCTTTAAAGCCAATTAAAAAGCCTATGTGAAAAATAACTATTCTTACTGTACTTTATACAAATAATCAGGCTAATTATAATAAAGCAAATCAGTCTTACCATAATTTGCCTTAGTAAAAATAGGAAACTGGAGAGAGAAATACTATGTTTCAAGAACTATGGTATGCTTGTTATTAAATTCTAGTCTTGTTTGTTGTTTTTAAGTTTGTCTCTGCAATTTAGGCTAACCCTGCTTATTCCTGTGAACCAACCAGTGATCTCTGACTGCTGCTCAGAAGAAACAAGAGGGATGGGTAATATAAAAATCTGGATCAGCATTCTAATTCTGGGCACATTACAATCAACTAACAACCCCATACCAGCTTAGTTTCAACAGCTGCCCAGTTCATAAAAAACCTTCTAATTTAGTTTACTTGGAACAACTTTACTTATTTTGCTTTACTTTTATGGAACATATTGCTGTTATACTCTTTGTGTAGGAATACAGCACAAGCTTACTGAATGTTTTCTTAAACTGAACACTTATTAATCTTTCAGATTCACCTCTTGTCGAAACTCAAGAGTCATAAATGGCCCTCGCCATACTGATGCTTTCTCATTGAGCTCCTGTCTACCCTGAACACAAGAGACCCTAATAGTTAAGCAGGAATATCATCGCTCCTATTCATCCTGAAGAAGTTACAGAATATGGATCTTCATCCCTCTGCAACCTTTAGGATTAAGGGTTCTCTTATAAAAGAGAGGGTGGAAATGTCAGAGGCATGTAAACCAGAGCAACTCCAACTTAAACAGGAGCTGGGTTGGAGCTGGGTAAAATGAGGCTGAAACCTACTGGGCTGCATTCCCAGACAGTTAAGGTATTCTAAGTCACAGGACGAGGTCAGAGGTCAGCACAAAATACAGGTCATAAAGACCTTGCTGATAAACAGTTTGCAGTAAAGGAGCCAGCCAAAACCCACTAAAACCAAAATGGCCAAAAGAGTGACTTCTGATCATCCTCACTGCTACACTGCCACCAGCACCACAACAGTTTACAAATGTCATGGCAATGTCAGGAAGTTACCCTATATGGTCTAAAAAGGGGAGGCATGAAAAATCCACTCCTTGTTTAGCATACCATCAAAAAATAACCATAAAAATATGCACCAGCAGCCTTCAGGGCTGCTCTATGGAGCAGCCGATTCTTTTATTTCTTTACTTTCTTGATAAACTTCATTTCACTTTGCACTGTGGACTTGCCCTGGATTCTTTCTTGCATGAGATCCAAGAACTCTCTCTTGGGGTCTGGATCAGGACCCCTTTCCGGTAACACTGTGAACTCAAAATACCTGAGACAGGTGTCAATTCAGAAAGTTTATTTTGCCAAGCTTAAGGACGTGCCCATAATACAGCCTCAGGAGGTCCTGATGACATGTACCCAAGGTGGTACGGGTACAGCTTGGATTTTTACATTTTAGGGAGATATGAGACATCGATCAATATGTGTAAGATGTACATTTGGTCTGAAAATGTGGTACAACTCGGTCTGGAAAGCCAGGAGGGGGCTTGGAAAGGGGGTCTGGAAAGCCAGGTCATAGGTAGATAAGAGACAAACTATTGCATTCTTTTGCATTTCTGATTATCCTTTTGCTGAATACACAATTTACAGGAATAACCACCAATGCTTTAGTCTGGCTTAGTGAAACAACAGGGCAAAGGAAGCAATCAGATATGCATTTGTCTCACACGAGCAGAGGGATGACTTTGAATTCTGTCTGTCCTTTGTCCACAAGGAATTTCCTTGTGGGCACATTGTGAGGGAAGTATGTAGCTTTTTAATCTTCATAGCTATCTTATTTTAGGAATAGAATGGGAGGTAGGTTTGCCCAATGCAGTTCCCAGCTTGACTTTTCCCTTTGGCTTTGTGATTTGCGGGTCCTGAGATTAATTTTCCTTTCACAGTACTCATAACTAAACCCAGCTTTGCAAGCAACCATGTCTTGCAAATATCGGTTCTGATTAGAACAATAGAAATTTATCCATAAAAGCAAACCTTCATTAGTCTTATATGCCAAAACAGGGTGAACACACTGATTACACAATTGAAGATGTGATTTGTTGCATTCTTTGGAATGCATCTGAAGAGTCTTCTGAATACATTTTGAATTTTTTGAAAATACCTGATATAGGTCTTCATCAGTGTCTTCTTAAACCAGATGGCAGCAGCAAATAACAGATTAAATACACATACATACACACACTCTCTTTTCTCCTACCATTTTGTAAATATGATGCAATTAGGTCAATATGTGTTTTAAGCAGTATGAAACAAGTTTGTTGAACAGAAACCTAGTGAGATTTTGGCCAGCAAGTAATTACAAGCATTCAATTTTATGACAGAAGGTAGTGGTCCATCTCCATCAATGACTCTACAAATGTAGCTTCTTAATACTATGTAAGAAATAGTATAATACCTGTAAATTCACATTCAATATCTACTTCTAAGCCTCTGGCATGTCCAGTGAAAGGAGGCTG
>NW_012104176.1:2728576-2733765 GCF_000951045.1 Mandrillus leucophaeus | reverse complement strand
TGAAACATGTAAGTCTGTTCTAACATTGTTGATTCTCTTTAATGTGACCTATGTATAGACTCCAACCAGCATCTATACCTAAGCTGCCATCTGTATATATTACTAATATAAATACATTGAACATAGATACAGTTACATTGTTACATTTATCCAAACTATCCTGAAATTTAAAAATCAGTTGCCACCTATTAATGAGCTGAAATATTAATATATGTTTATATTAGTATATAAACCTAGTCACAAAAATACTCACACACAAATCTAATTGTTACCTAAAAAGCAGGTTAGTATATAACACTATGTATATAATCTGTAGATATGTTTACATTAAGAAAATAACTTTTGGCTGGGCTCAGTGGCTCATACCTATAATCTCAACACTCTGGGAAGCAAGGGTGGGAGGATAACCTGAGGCCAGGAGTTTGAGACCACTCAGGCCAACACAGCGAGACACATCTCCACAAAAATAAAAAGAAAAATAGCCAGGCTGCTGGCTTGTTCCTGTAATTCTAGCTACTCAGGAGGCTGAAGTGGGAGGATCGCTTGACCCCAAGAGCTCGAGCTTACAGTGAACCATGATCCCCACTGCATTCCATCCTAGGCGACAGAGTGAGACCTCAACTCTTAAAAAAAAGTCATGAAATAAAAGAATCATAAATGTTTCCTTAAGTAGAATATAACCAACTATACCTTATTATGAAACTAAACACTCAAAACAACTAGGATAAGAATGAAGTCTGATACAATTATAGATAATAAACACTGTAAAAGCAATGAAATGTGTTGCCAAGCACAGTGGCCTCCGCACTGGCAAACATGGTTCTAGCCGTGGGCATGGTATAACCTGCCAGCATGTCCAGCAAGTCAGGAATTCTTTGGATCTTGTCAAATTTCTTAAATTAGGAAAATGATCATGCTGTGATCTCTTAAGAAAACTGAAACATTTATCAGTTTACAATTCTATGAAAAATAGAGAATCTCAGTTATAAATCATAAATGACAAAGGTAGAGGGAATATATTACTCACTTCCTATATACAAATATCAAAAATTGAATTGAAATACTAAGGATGAGTAAGGGATCGCTCATCACTGTCCATGCTATGAGTAACAAAATCCCCTTGAACATTTTTAGTGGAATCTTCATCGTCTTGCAAGTGTTTGATTTCTTTTCCAGTCCTTCCCCAACCCCAGTGCCTCTTCTGTTACCTAAAATAAGGCATGTTGAAATGAGTACATGTTTTCTGAATGGGCAACATCTTCCGGGAAGGAAAATTCCTCACTTCTTTTGCAGAGGTAGGAAAAAGAAGAAGAAAGTTATCTCCCTAGGTACAGCTGACCAGCAGGTCAAACAGGTTAAACACTGAGCAAATAAAAAAACAGTGATAAATAAGAATTATTCACTCCATTTCTTATTAGCTTATCTTTGTCATTTCCAAACACCATCTGGTACATAATATATCAATTTACCAGGAGACCATAAACCAGGAAGTATTTCCAAATCTATCCACTGGTTACTTTATTTCCCCCTCCAGAAAAGAACGTCTCTAAGACTCAAACCTAAAAGGCTTAAAACTATCGCTTTTATTATTGTCAAGCAAAATAACATTTCTAATGCAGTAACCCAGTGAAAAGTGAACATTTACACTAGAATGGGTAATCTCATGATGGCTCAGAGAATCGTTCTCTGTACATAAGCAGTTAATCTCTCAGAATTAAAAGTTTATTAAGCTAAACGGCTTGACTCTTTTTAGCATTTCTTGAATATGTATTTTTGAATCCAATCTGATTCAAACCTTTAGACTTCCGCTGAAAAGAGATCAAAGCTGTGTCAATGTTGCAGACATTGTCTTGCATACGAGGGAACTGAGAATCCCAGTGAGATGGGTTAGGCTGTAGTGTAGCGAAGACCAGTGAGTGAGAACTTTTGCAGCACAGCTGTTTTTAGAATTTTGGAATGGGATTTAACCAATACTTCAGCATGAATCTAAGGAACTTTATCTGTTTAAGTACAAAATAAAAGTCAACATAAGAGCCAATATTGAAGAATGTGAACCTTAAATGGTAGCTCTCCATTTGCATTCAAGAATAACTTTTGTGCAGTAATCACCCCTACCTGGCCCCACCAAAAACAGTAAGAAACTTAAGCCCAAATATAAAGCAATGAAAAGGCCACAACCATGTTGAAAATAGTATTAATAGGATCCAAGGAATAATGCAAAATTAATGCAATGTAGGGAATTTTTTAGGCATTTCCATTTTCAAAAAACATCCTGAGAGATCCTTTTAAAACCTGGTAGCATTAAAACTAGACTTATAAAATACAGCAACCCAAAAATCACTTTGATTTACGTGCCAAAATCAATACACTTAACCAAGCAATATATATAAAACTGACTTCTGTGTAACTCTAATTAAACTACCCCAAACCGCTAATTTCATTAAAATAGAACTAAATGCTAGTATTGTAAAATATAAAAATAACAGATTGACACAATAATAAACACCTATTTATTATATTAAATACAAGCCTGAAATGTTAAGTACAAAGTACAGATTCCAAGAAATTACATTTCAGATCCCAAAATGTCCTGTTGGTGCTTTGACAACGAAAACAATGTTTTAGAAAGATTTTATTTCAGATCCTAAAACATAGCAACAATTTGGGGATAAAAGTAAGTAAAATCCAAAACTTCAAAGTTTATTCCAAATTCTTTTGAATCCCTATGGTGGCTGTAAACAGTTTTTAAATGTTCATAGCTTGAAGGAATGTGAATATCACAGTTTCTATGAATTTCTGCCTAGGAAGCCCAGCAACGTTACACAGTAGTTTCGTGTTTCCACAGTCCAGTCCTAACATTGCCAGTGCTATCGGTACCCAGCAAGGATCCCTCCTGCCCAGTGCTTTTAATTGGTCCATTCTGAATGGCCAAGTTGAGGCCATAAGATTTCTGCTGATTTTCAAGTTCAACCACAGCTGGCTTCCTTAACGCATCTTTTTTACTACTGGTTGAAACTGGCTTTTCGAAATTTCTGCTGCTTTTGGGAAGTGTGCTACAAGCATCACTGCTGTCTTGCTGGGGTGGGTTGTACTGTCTCTCTCTGTAGGCTAAATAAGCTCTTCGGCTCCTTGAGTGTCCTTCGTGATTGCCCAGCCGGCTTTTAGGTAAGCCGTTCTGCACGCTTCCTTCCACGCTCGTTGGGACATCGTAGGCATATTCTCTCAGGACTGTGAGTCGGCTTGCCCGGTGTCCTTTACTTCTGTTTTTATGGTGGCGGCCTGAGTGCACATTTGTTCGAAACTGAACTTCTAAAGGAGCCACGTGCATTTTAATATCGTTGTCCATCGAATGTTCTGTCAGACTATTATCAAGTTGAGGGGTGGAGTTCAAAGGTAAAGAATTGGCATGGCACTGAGCTGCAGCCGCCTGTAAGTTTGTTAACTTGCAGCCCTGGGAGGAATTTTTGAAGCTTGAAGCACTTTTGTTTGTGCATGAAGACTCCGCACTGCTATTGGCGCACTTGGGCGCCTCTCCATTTGTCCCGCTGGAGTTGGGGGGCTGGACATTGACTTGTACTGAATACGAGCTCCGTCCTGGGCAGCAAGTCATGATCCACGCAAGTCTAACGTCCTCCCTATTAACACAATGGTGGACCATGAAGAACGCACTGAAGCTTAAACATGCGGCTCCAAAAACGAAGCTAAACACCAAGTCCAAAGGGTAATACAAAGAAACAGCCAAAGCCCCAAACATCCACAATGCAACATATAAGAGCAAAGTAAGGCTGGCCCCCAAAAGCTGAGAATGAAAAGTGTGCTCATTTTCCAAGGCTGATGTAGAAACCAGAGACAAAGACATTGAATCCTGATGATTTATTTCTCCATTTTCATTGGCTGCCAATCTCTGTTGCTCCTCCGTGGGCTCCTTAAGCTCATATTTGCGCTCAGGGTGTCTTTTCAACTGAATAAATATGCTCAGAAAGTACATGCAGTTTACAAAAGTGATGAAGCTGGCTGGCCCGTAGAAGGCTCCCAAGGAGGGTTCCCACGCCATCCAGCAACTGGAAAAGAATATGGTAAACTAGATCGATGCTTCATGTTTCAACACGTTATTTAAGAAACTGCAATCACCTATAATGCCTAGAAACTACTTAAAAGAGAAACAACTGGGTCAAATACACAGAGAATATAAAATACTCACTAGGGTGCATTTGGCCGACTGCCATAATTCTTAATGTTCGCTGCTGCGGTTATGCCGCAGACAATGATAGGGATACCACCGCCAATCAGGTAAAATCTGGAAGGAGGAACCACAGAAAAACCACTCATCACTCCGCTTTTTAACATGTTATCTATCATAACATCTCAGTACTTCAAAAGTCATTCCCTGAAGATTACCTATTATTTTTATTCCAATAATAAGCTGAGAGTTTCGTTCGGGAGGCTGATTTATTAGCAGTAATGTGTTTTTGTTTTGTTTTTTAGATTTCTTGTTTTAAAGCACAGGTCTAGTGAGTTTCCGAGTAGAGGAACGCTGATCAGCTTCTGCCACCTTGTGGCCACGCAAAGTAACACTCTGTGCCTGCAGGTAGGGTTTCAGCTTTTTGTGTGTGTGTGGGGAGGGAACTGGCTTCTTTTAGATTCAGCCGGTGAATTGAAAAGTGTCATAGTTCATACAAAAAATGTAACGACATATTAATTATTGATTAATGTTCAGCTCAGCCTGCATGTCCCAGGACTGCCCACTGCTGTGTATCTCATCCCCAGTCCACTGAGATTGAGGTAAGGAGGGTATCTGCATCCCAGCCGCTTCACTAGTGCAGAGGCCCTACCTGACCCCTTTTCCACAGAGCAGCAGGGGACAGCAAGGGAAATGATGGTGCAATAAAAGCTGATTGAAACAGAGCAGTGACTGGTCCTACAAAGAAATATTTTGTGGTCATCTCTGAGCTCCTTGATCTCTCTGAAAAAGAAATTTCCATCCAGGATGGATACTCCTGGGTGAGTCAATCTTAATTTTGCATTTGCTCCTTCCTGAGACATAGCCCCAAATCTTGCATTGGGTGGATAAAGGCAGTATCTGTGATACATTTGTCTATATATTGTTCCTTCGTCATACCTAGTTACTAAAATCCTTTAACATGATGTTAGTACTGCTGAAAAGAAAACTAATTACCCTATAAAACTGT
>NW_012104176.1:2724260-2728526 GCF_000951045.1 Mandrillus leucophaeus | reverse complement strand
TTTCATTGGCTGCCAATCTCTGTTGCTCCTCCGTGGGCTCCTTAAGCTCATATTTGCGCTCAGGGTGTCTTTTCAACTGAATAAATATGCTCAGAAAGTACATGCAGTTTACAAAAGTGATGAAGCTGGCTGGCCCGTAGAAGGCTCCCAAGGAGGGTTCCCACGCCATCCAGCAACTGGAAAAGAATATGGTAAACCAGATCGATGCTTCATGTTTCAACACGTTATTTAAGAAACTGCAATCACCTATAATGCCTAGAAACTACTTAAAAGAGAAACAACTGGGTCAAATACACAGAGAATATAAAATACTCACTAGGGTGCATTTGGCCGACTGCCATAATTCTTAATGTTCGCTGCTGCGGTTATGCCGCAGACAATGATAGGGATACCACCGCCAATCAGGTAAAATCTGGAAGGAGGAACCACAGAAAAACCACTCATCACTCCGCTTTTTAACATATTATCTATCATAACATCTCAGTACTTCAAAAGTCATTCCCTGAAGATTACCTATTATTTTTATTCCAATAATAAGCTGAGAGTTTCGTTCGGGAGGCTGATTTATTAGCAGTAATGTGTTTTTGTTTTGTTTTTTAGATTTCTTGTTTTAAAGCACAGGTCTAGTGAGTTTCCGAGTAGAGGAACGCTGATCAGCTTCTGCCACCTTGTGGCCACGCAAAGTAACACTCTGTGCCTGCAGGTAGGGTTTCAGCTTTTTGTGTGTGTGTGGGGAGGGAACTGGCTTCTTTTAGATTCAGCCGGTGAATTGAAAAGTGCCATAGTTCATACAAAAAATGTAACGACATATTAATTATTGATTAATGTTCAGCTCAGCCTGCATGTCCCAGGACTGCCCACTGCTGTGTATCTCATCCCCAGTCCACTGAGATTGAGGTAAGGAGGGTATCTGCATCCCAGCCGCTTCACTAGTGCAGAGGCCCTACCTGACCCCTTTTCCACAGAGCAGCAGGGGACAGCAAGGGAAATGATGGTGCAATAAAAGCTGATTGAAACAGAGCAGTGACTGGTCCTACAAAGAAATATTTTGTGGTCATCTCTGAGCTCTTTGATCTCTCTGAAAAAGAAATTTCCATCCAGGATGGATACTCCTGGGTGAGTCAATCTTAATTTTGCATTTGCTCCTTCCTGAGACATAGCCCCAAATCTTGCATTGGGTGGATAAAGGCAGTATCTGTGATACATTTGTCCATATATTGTTCCTTCGTCGTACCTAGTTACTAAAATCCTTTAACATGATGTTAGTACTGCTGAAAAGAAAACTAATTACCCTATAAAACTGTAACTCTGCCTTCCATTCCACAGATTAGAGAGATGCCAATAATATGTGACCTTCCCCTTCTTCCTGCTATACTAATTCACATCTGCTTCTTACCTGAAAAGAAAGCATTATTTCCAAAATTAATCTTGGGCCCTATCACCCTGTGACTCTTCTTTCAACGTCACCAAACCCCTGGTCTTCTTGTTATCAAATAACCCTATTTTGCATCTTTAAAATCTTCTGTACTGCTTATTTTCAGCCTATATATATATTTCTTTCAAGTTTCCAGCCTATATATTTCCAGCCTATATATATATATATAGAGCCTATATTTCCAGCCTATATACACACACACACATATATATATTCAAGTTTCCCCACCTTCTAAAACTTTCCTTGAACTACCATTTATTTTCTCTCTTCCTTCTGCAAACACTAGTACCACGACTTCCTTGCCTTTATCACCTTATTGTTGGCTGTACCCACTCACTACCATGATGCTAAAAATGTCCTTTGTGGGGTCAGATGAGTCTCATGGGCAAATCCCATGTCCCACCCTCCAGACGGCAGTGTTGCCCAGGCTTCCTTAAGCTAAACGAGATGGGGAAAGCAGGGTTAGAGGGCAGAGCTTGAGCAGTCTAATGCAAAGAGGATACTTGTGTGTCATTTGGGGAATGCAGAGAGTTTGAAGCCCAAGCTGCCTTTTCCTTTACTCTTGTATCTTTGTTCTCAGAACCTTACAGGAAGGAACAGCTCCTTAAGGTTCCCAAGTTTCAGATTCCCAAGTGTCTGAGCCAAACACCATCATCTCTCATTTCTCTTAATAGAAGTGAGGGAGGTGTCAAATCTCATCCTACAATTTAACTCTGGGGCCACTGAGCACCCCTGCTGCTCCTTGTCGAACACGGAACCACTGTCCCCCAAATCCTCCATGGCCTCGGGTGTTCTCTTTCTGTAGCCAAAAATCCAGTGATTTTTTTCCACAACCCATCTATTAAACACTAGTATGGTCCAAGTATCAATCTTTTCTTAACTTCCCCCTGGGAGATCCTATTCATTATCATGGCTTCAATGATAATGAATAACGTAAGGAAATGTCTCCTGCTCCTCCTACATAATCTCTAGCTTGTCCTCTCTGCTGAGCCCTGGACTTCTAAAAATGTAAACATTCCACAAGAAAGTATTGATGAGCCTACCACCCCGTTTCCCCTCTCCACGTCTCCTCCACCCACCTGCCCTTTCTGCTTTTCCTATCTTATTTCTCAGTTGATGGAAACACCCTCTGTCAAGGCATGCTAGCTAGCTAGAATAGAGAATTCGTAGTCTTCTTCAAATTTCTCTCCCTCACACATGTCTTAAATCCAGCTGGACATCAGTCCTAGAGAAACTGCTTCAAGCCTCTCAAACCTGGGTCCTCCTCTCTGTTCTCCACGACACTGTTCTGGTCTTCATGGGGGCTACCCTAATAACCTCAGCAGAATTCCTTATTCTTGGGGATTCTGATTTGTACTCCATACTAGAGCGATAGCTACCTTCTAAAATGACACTGTGTCAGGCCACTCCCTTAGTTAAAAGTCTTCAGTGGCTGCCCACATTTTAAATAGGACCCACAGAGGACTCAAAGCCAGCTTCCATCCTGAATTCCTGCTACTTGACACCAAACACCTGAGGTTCCAGCCAAACTGCACTCCTCAAGGTTTCCTCAGCTCACTCTTCACTTTTACACTTTGCCCTGATCACAGTAAGGTTCATGCCAGTGGCCCAGCATTTCCTAATAACCTCCCACCCCCAAAATTAATGGCTTCTTGCTTTACATTTTCAAATAACTTATCTCCACTATGCTTCTCACACAGCACAGTCAGTGCTCACGCCTATCTCCTCCTGCAGACTATAAACTCCCAAAGGGCAAGGGGGTCTTCTCTAAATCCCTGGCCCAGGGCCAGTGACATATCAGGCATTCAACAGGCTTGGTCATCACTGATAGATTTTACTCATCCAGCATGATCATTCACCATTTTTCATATTACAATGGATAGGAAAGACATATTACAAGTCTTTTTGTCCTTTGCACAGAATAATTAAATTGATACATACTTGAGATTATGACCTCAAGGAAATAAAAACAGCTGACAGTTTCATAGGGCCTATGACATGGCCGATCCCATCGTAAGTGCTTTGCCCATTTACTCATTTATTCCTCACAACTCGAGGATGGGAGAATCAGCCCCACTTCTGAGATGATCTTGGAAGGCTCAGAGAGGGTACAGAAGTTGACTGAGGACTCGCCGCTGGAAGGATGCCTAAGCCATTTTCAAAGCCAAAGTCATTTTCAAAACCAGGCAGGTCCTGCGTACAAGTCCGTTCTTTTACTTCCCAAAATTCACTCAGCAATTTTGTTATAATTTACGATTATGCTTCAATGAAAGCAGAGAAAACACTTAATTGACCCTTAAGATAATACAACAAAGATAGGAGATACCTGAGCATTGGTCTTGGTGGGGGTGGTGGTTCATCAGGATCCTGGCATCTTTTAGCTTTTTTAGTGACTTGTTTGTAGATATTTCGAGCTGTCACTCCTACCCATAGTACTGTGGCAAGGGTGGAATAGTGAAGAATTATCCCAACCTACAAGGAAGATCAAAGAATGAATAAACTAAGAAAAAAAATGTTCCTACTACAGCTTATCTCAAAATTGGTAAGTAACTTTCAGAAGTCTGTTTCGAAAGCAGCAGGAAGGCCTATCTTAATAATCAACTCTGTTGCCTGCTAAGGCAACACCGCGTTCTAACAGACACATGACAGGGAATCACGTTCCTCAAATACACAAACCGACAATTGGCTCTAGGAAGCCCACAAGCTACCATTTATACCCAAGATGACCCTTAATATAGGACGGAACTGGCTCCTGGACATTAAACCAAAGGTGTGTTTTTCATACATGTGACATTATACATTAGCGTTCATTTTCTTTCTTTTTTTTTTTT
>NW_012104176.1:2714462-2714788 GCF_000951045.1 Mandrillus leucophaeus | reverse complement strand
ACAAAAGGTTAAAAGTAACTTCAACATAGGAGGTGTCAAACAAAGAATTTTCTATAGGGAACAAAACCCATCTTTAGTCACTGAAGTGTTTTCTATGGCATTTCTAAATTTCCAGAGGAGGTTTACTCTTAAAGATATTGAAGCCTGATTATTACTAGTGGAATTTTAGGGGTATGATGACATCTATTAACACAGTCGTGACAGCAAATCACTAAATATTCTACAAGATTCAAAAAAAAAGAGTGATTACAATCTAGTACAAAAGATTTTCCTATCTTTTGGAACGTACTATTTCCTATTGTATTCTCCATCTGACACTTCATCTA
>NW_012104176.1:2713408-2714278 GCF_000951045.1 Mandrillus leucophaeus | reverse complement strand
AACTCCTGACCTTCGGTGATCCATCCACCTCAGCCTCCCAAAGTGCTGGGATTACAGGCGTGAGCCACCATGCCCAGCTTAGAGTTCATTTTCTAACATTCTTTTTAAGGAGGAATATATAGAGGGCACAGGTAACTACAGGGCGAAAGCCACAGCACACACAGAATAAGTTCCAGAGTAAGAGACCTGAGATATAATTCAGAGCTTTTATACATGGTAGCAGTCACAAAGCAATATAATAATATATTGATGGTTAAGAGGGCGAACTCAGAAATGAAATTTCCCTTGATTTTTAAACTGGTATTCACCTCTTACCTGCTGGGTGACCTCAGCAAAGTCACATAAGACCTTTAGGTCACGTAAGACCTAAAGTGTTGGCTTCCTCACTTGAGAACCAAGAATAATATAAAAGTACTATAAGGTTAAGTAAAATTGTCCACATTAAGCATTTAGCAAATCTCCTATACGTGACAAGCAATTAGCAGAAATAACTGTATTACTTATTAAGAATGTGATTTTGAGGAAATAACGCAAGCTCTCTGAAATTAACTTTCCTCAATTTAATAGTGGAAAATTATTAATCACCACCTCTGGGGGTTTTGTAGGAACTGAAAGGACACAATACCTGGGATATAATAGGTGCTCAGTAAGTATAGGATAACTGCAATATATGCAAATGATATACACTGAAGCTTCTGTTTATCACATGACCTGTATATGAAGGAACCGTAGTTAAGGATGAAATTCTAGATGAAGATGTGAGGAAATGAAAGAGGCTTACATTTTAGTTTAAGAAAAGTAAATGTCATATGTCACTGGAGTATCAAGGACATAATCCAGCTTTCTTAACCAGTAACTTGCTCTCTTTTT
>NW_012104176.1:2709857-2712593 GCF_000951045.1 Mandrillus leucophaeus | reverse complement strand
TCGTGGTTCCCATTAGTTTTGCTGACTGCACTGTGAAAGCAAAATTTATAGACAGAAGTGGAACAGAGAGCATAAAATAACCCTTTGAGCTGTCTAAAGTCATACCAAATATTTTAAGTAAAAATAGAATAAATGAATTTGATGCACAGAAACCAATAAATTCAAAACAAATCAGATATTGATTCAAAATGGTCAACTCTACTATTGCTGGGGGTGTCTCTGACACAAAGGTCAAACGAATGAGACAGGGCTTTAAAAGACAAAAGGTTAAAAGTAACTTCAACATAGGAGGTGTCAAACAAAGAATTTTCTATAGGGAACAAAACCCATCTTTAGTCACTGAAGTGTTTTCTACGGCATTTCTAAATTTCCAGAGGAGGTTTACTCTTAAAGATACTGAAGCCTGATTATTACTAGTGGAATTTTAGGGGTATGATGACATCTATTAACACAGTCGTGACAGCAAATCACTAAATATTCTACAAGATTAAAAAAAAAAAGAGTGATTACAATCTAGTACAAAAGATTTTCCTATCTTTTGGAACGTACTATTTCCTATTGTATTCTCCATCTGACACTTCATCTACACGAAATATAACCTTGTTACCACATTTTCTTCCAAATAAATCAGAGATGCACATAGCAATTCTGTAAATTGTCTAGGAGTAATCTAATTCATAGAGCATGTAAATAATTAGTTAAATGTGGTAGATTATTATTGAAGAAAGCCACCTTACCTCGGGACACTAATTTCCAAAGTTGTAAAATGGGTATAAAATAATTATCCTAAAAAGTTTCACTCTGTATGTTTGTTATCTAACTATAAACTCTCACAAACTAGCATTCATTTAACCACAAATAAGACTACAACCATGCAACATGCATAGCAGCCGTGCAAAAAAAAAAAAAACTTTATGATGAATACAAGCATACAGACAATGAATACATAAACAATTAAAATTTTAACAGCTTTCATTAATAAGTGCCTGCTATGTATCCAAAAACATATTCTTGCATGTGATTTCACTTCATCCTTTTATCATCACCATTAGGTCAGTGTTAACCTTAAGATACAAAAACAGAGACTAAGACTGAGAGAAGTCATCCACCAGAGATTACACAGTCAATAACATGGCTGTGATTCAAACTGAAGTTAGATGGTTCCAAAGCCCTTGCCCTTTCTACTCTCCTATACTACCCACTACTAAGTACTAAAGCACAGTGATAGGGGCTGAGAGGCACTCAGAATCAAACCGACTAGCATTTGAATCATGCCTCTGCCACCTAATGGTCCTAGTGACTTGGGGAAAGTTATTTCAGTTGCCTATGATTCAGTTTATATAGTTATGAAATACACAAAGAAAAACTACCTCCTAGGGTTAATATGAAAGTTAAGACATAACACATGCACAGTAGTTGACAAGTAGAATGGTCTTAATATTCACTGACTAGATTTTTCCAAATACATCTCTTGTGCCACTGCAGCAATGCTCTAAATAACAGATCTCAAGGGCACCTAACAAGGGCGGCTGGCATGATATTTAATAAATGCAATCATGGATTGGTGGAGCAACAAGGTATCTTAGATAAGATCCAGCTGAATCCTTTCACAGCATAGCTAAGAAAACCAAGGACCAAAAAATTAATGACCAATTATTTGGCAGTGTATCATGAACCAAAACACAGATCCCTTCCAGACTTGAGTTGATGCTCTTGACTTCGGCACTCAACTTCTTAGTTCTCGAACTTCAGCACCTTCAGCAAAAGGTCGTAGAAAGCACCTAAGGTCTTACCTGAAACGAATTTAGGAACCCGAGTGAGAAGTACCTGGTGGGTAGCACCTTTAATAACCTCAATCAATCACTGTGTGGGAAGAAACTACATTACAACCCATTCATGCTGTTCGTAAAATATGTGAGCTCACAAAGGGAGATAATAAAGACAAAACTACATGGATTATGTACAAATACAAACTGCACATAACAACATGTACACGTGAGGGCTCAGTTTTTGAGAGGGAAGAACCTTAACAAACATTGAACTAGCCTGACCCATTTTATAGAAGAAACATGAACCCCCTACCAGGTTAAGAGACAATTAACGTAAGCTGTTCTGGCGGACACAAAATTAGAACCTAGCTACTAGGATCTGGAATCCTAGGCTAGTCCGTTTTGCATTCTACCACTGCGCTCTGAGCTGGTGATTACCTGAATTGAGAATTACAATGACAAAGTGAAGCAAGGAATGTCTGAGTCAGAAACATAAGAATGATGCTATGTCTTTCATCGAAGGGAAACACATTATAAACACAGAAGAGAACGACAGTGAAACGTCTAGACTTGCCTTTCCCTTTTCTTTTGTAAACCTTTAATGGCACTTGTTCTTGAAGCCTTAAAAACTCACTGCAATTCCTTTTTCCATTTAGAAACAATAGAAAATTCCACTCAGGACAATGAAAGGCAGTCATCTTTACAACGGCCTCTTTCCATTCATTTCCTTAGTGAAATAAATTTATGTGTCTGCTTCATGAAATCAATGAATACTTTTAGATACAATGAAGACCTTTATCGCCAATGTGTGCTGAGTACTCTTCTAATAGAGTCAAAATGGCTCCAGGATTGAATGCGTTCTAATGTGCAAACAGAGGCTTCTTTTTGTTCATTCACCCAGTAAACTTTTGCTCAGCACCTACTATGGGTCAGGCCTTGTGCTGGTCCCTGGATAAGCACCAGTGAA
>NW_012104176.1:2706619-2709807 GCF_000951045.1 Mandrillus leucophaeus | reverse complement strand
TTAAGACATAACACATGCACAGTAGTTGACAAGTAGAATGGTCTTAATATTCACTGACTAGATTTTTCCAAATACATCTCTTGTGCCACTGCAGCAATCCTCTAAATAACAGATCTCAAGGGCACCTAACAAGGGCGGCTGGCATGATATTTAATAAATGCAATCATGGATTGGTGGAGCAACAAGGTATCTTAGATAAGATCCAGCTGAATCCTTTCACAGCATAGCTAAGAAAACCAAGGACCAAAAAATTAATGACCAATTATTTGGCAGTGTATCATGAACCAAAACACAGATCCCTTCCAGACTTGAGTTGATGCTCTTGACTTCGGCACTCAACTTCTTAGTTCTCGAACTTCAGCACCTTCAGCAAAAGGTCGTAGAAAGCACCTAAGGTCTTACCTGAAACGAATTTAGGAACCAGAGTGAGAAGTACCTGGTGGGTAGCACCTTTAATAACCTCAATCAATCACTGTGTGGGAAGAAACTACATTACAACCCATTCATGCTGTTCGTAAAATATGTGAGCTCACAAAGGGAGATAATAAAGACAAAACTACATGGATTATGTACAAATACAAACTGCACATAACAACATGTACACGTGAGGGCTCAGTTTTTGAGAGGGAAGAACCTTAACAAACATTGAACTAGCCTGACCCATTTTATAGAAGAAACATGAACCCCCTACCAGGTTAAGAGACAATTAACGTAAGCTGTTCTGGCGGACACAAAATTAGAACCTAGCTACTAGGATCTGGAATCCTAGGCTAGTCCGTTTTGCATTCTACCACTGCGCTCTGAGCTGGTGATTACCTGAATTGAGAATTACAATGACAAAGTGAAGCAAGGAATGTCTGAGTCAGAAACATAAGAATGATGCTATGTCTTTCATCGAAGGGAAACACATTATAAACACAGAAGAGAACGACAGTGAAACGTCTAGACTTGCCTTTCCCTTTTCTTTTGTAAACCTTTAATGGCACTTGTTCTTGAAGCCTTAAAAACTCACTGCAATTCCTTTTTCCATTTAGAAACAATAGAAAATTCCACTCAGGACAATGAAAGGCAGTCATCTTTACAACGGCCTCTTTCCATTCATTTCCTTAGTGAAATAAATTTATGTGTCTGCTTCATGAAATCAATGAATACTTTTAGATACAATGAAGACCTTTATCGCCAATGTGTGCTGAGTACTCTTCTAATAGAGTCAAAATGGCTCCAGGATTGAATGCGTTCTAATGTGCAAACAGAGGCTTCTTTTTGTTCATTCACCCAGTAAACTTTTGCTCAGCACCTACTATGGGTCAGGCCTTGTGCTGGTCCCTGGATAAGCACCAGTGAACCAACTACTATAATTCTTACGCGTATAGAACTTGGAGTCCAGGGAGAGCTTACAGGTCAGAGATAGTAAATAGGAAATCATAAAGTTTCATAGGCAGCATGGAATTTTAGTAAGGACCTGATACGGTTTAGTTGTGTCCCCACCCAAATCTTGAAGTGTAGCTCCCATAATTCTCACCTGTCGTGGGAGGGACTGGGTAGGAAGTAACTGAATCACGAGTGTGGGTCTTTCCCGAGCTGTTCTTGCGATAGTGAATAACTTTCACAAGATCTGATGGTTTTACAAAGGGGAGTTCCCCTGCCCATGCTCTCTCTTGCCTGCTGCCACAAAAGACATGAGTTTGCTCTTCCTTTGCCTGCCACCATGATTGTGAGGTCCCCTCAGCCATGTGGAACTGTGGGTCAATTAAACCTCATTCCTTTTATCAACTACCCAGTCTCAGGTATGTCTTTATTAGCAGCGTGAAAACCGAATAATACAGGTACAGGGACAGAATCTCTGAAACAGTAACGATAAAGTGAGACCTGCAAGGTAACTGGGAGTCAGCCACGTGACTGAGAACACAGAGGAGCTATCTTCTAAACATGGATGGAGTTAATCTGAGACCCATCATCTGACTTCTTGTAGGCAGTTTGTTTACAGATGTGTAGTAATAGCCTCAAACAAAAATATATCACACAGATGAGAGGCAATTTCATCAATAACACTAACATAATAGTGGTAACAGGTAACATTTATTGAACAGTTAGTATATGCCTGGTACTCTTGAGATGCATGAGTCATTTAATCCTCTCAATGATTCTTACATACACACATTTCAAACTGGATCACAGATATACAATATTGGATTAATCATAAGCCACAGTATCATGACACAGTCTAATGGGTGGGCCCAGCACAACCTGCCTGTATTTAATTAGTTATTATTAACAGTATAAGTACCTAAGAATCTACCAGCAAGACACAAGGTAGGACCCTGTCAATAACCTGTATCTAATCATATGACTCCCTCATCAGAGGTAACTATCCCCCTGTTATATCCTCTGTATCATCACCCTACATCCTCTGTTCATCACTCCCTTGCTTTCTGTTTTACAGTTTTATTGCACCTATTTTTCGTTAAAAGTGAGCTGTTTATTTTAGTGATTTTTACCTTTATTAAAAAAAAAAAAAACATGGTGAATGTTAATTTATAGGACTTACTTTTCACCTCTTCACTTAAAACTAATTTGTGCTACTCTGCATTGCTATAATTCATTGCTTCTGACTCTGGTATAATACCATAGGGTTTGTTTGTTCACTCTCTCTGTGTTGGGTATTTGGGTTGCTTCCAGGTTTTTGATATTGTGTATAGTGCTGCAATGAATATTCATATCCATGCTCATAACTCATGTGCACACAGGCAAGGTTACTCTCTGAGTACAGGAGTGGGCCTGCTGGGTTCCAGGGTACATGAACACACAATCATAGAAGGCAACGCCTCGCAGGGGACGTCCACTTACATTCCCACCAACTATGTAAAAGGATCCTGTGGGTCCACATGTTCATCAAGACTTGGCATCGTCAGGCTCAATTTTTGCTGATGGATAAGGCATAAAATGGTAACTCATCGTCTTCATTGGCATCTCCATGACCCCCATATGCTGTTGAACATTTCTGCACACATGTGCGGGACCTGTGTGTTCGCTCTTCTACGACATGCTTGTCCATTCTCCTGCTACTTTTTCTTCTGACTTGCGGTGTTCTCACTGACTATAGTTACTGATATATTTTTTACTCGAATGCTATTAGTTGTATGGATTGCAAATAGATTCCTCCAATTTGTAACTTATCTTTCCAGCTT
>NW_012104176.1:2702817-2706569 GCF_000951045.1 Mandrillus leucophaeus | reverse complement strand
AATTTCATCAATAACACTAACATAATAGTGGTAACAGGTAACATTTATTGAACAGTTAGTATATGCCTGGTACTCTTGAGATGCATGAGTCATTTAATCCTCTCAATGATTCTTACATACACACATTTCAAACTGGATCACAGATATACAATATTGGATTAATCATAAGCCACAGTATCATGACACAGTCTAATGGGTGGGCCCAGCACAACCTGCCTGTATTTAATTAGTTATTATTAACAGTATAAGTACCTAAGAATCTACCAGCAAGACACAAGGTAGGACCCTGTCAATAACCTGTATCTAATCATATGACTCCCTCATCAGAGGTAACTATCCCCCTGTTATATCCTCTGTATCATCACCCTACATCCTCTGTTCATCACTCCCTTGCTTTCTGTTTTACAGTTTTATTGCACCTATTTTTTGTTAAAAGTGAGCTGTTTATTTTAGTGATTTTTACCTTTATTAAAAAAAAAAAAAACATGGTGAATGTTAATTTATAGGACTTACTTTTCACCTCTTCACTTAAAACTAATTTGTGCTACTCTGCATTGCTATAATTCATTGCTTCTGACTCTGGTATAATACCATAGGGTTTGTTTGTTCACTCTCTCTGTGTTGGGTATTTGGGTTGCTTCCAGGTTTTTGATATTGTGTATAGTGCTGCAATGAATATTCATATCCATGCTCATAACTCATGTGCACACAGGCAAGGTTACTCTCTGAGTACAGGAGTGGGCCTGCTGGGTTCCAGGGTACATGAACACACAATCATAGAAGGCAACGCCTCGCAGGGGACGTCCACTTACATTCCCACCAACTCTGTAAAAGGATCCTGTGGGTCCACATGTTCATCAAGACTTGGCATCGTCAGGCTCAATTTTTGCTGATGGATAAGGCATAAAATGGTAACTCATCGTCTTCATTGGCATCTCCATGACCCCCATATGCTGTTGAACATTTCTGCACACATGTGCGGGACCTGTGTGTTCGCTCTTCTACGACATGCTTGTCCATTCTCCTGCTACTTTTTCTTCTGACTTGCGGTGTTCTCACTGACTATAGTTACTGATATATTTTTTACTCGAATGCTATTAGTTGTATGGATTGCAAATAGATTCCTCCAATTTGTAACTTATCTTTCCAGCTTTTTTAAGGACTCTTGATAAACACAAGTCCTTATTTTTAGTCAAAATTACTTTTTTTCTAGTGAATGCCTTTCACTGTCTTATTGGCCTTCCTTATCTTAAGGTCTCCAACTTTTTTAAAAAGGATTTTAAGATTTTGGCTTGGATATGTAAGTCTTTAAACCACCTGGAGTTGACTTTTTTTTAATGTGGCATGAGGTATAGACCCAGTTTAATCTTTTTCCAAATGGATTTTCTCCAGCTCCATTTACTGAATGGTGGTCTCTCTTCCCCAGCTGACAAGGCACGTCCCTTCTGCTGTATGTCAAAGTTCCCGCGGGTCTGCCTCTGGACTCTATTCTATCCCATTGGCCAATTTATCTCTGCCTACCGCTAATACCACACTGGTTTCATTTCCATAGCCTCATAAACCCTGATGACTAGAAGACAGTCTTCCGGCTCTGCTCCTCTTTTTCATTAGTGTCTTGTCTTTCTTTGGCCATTTATTTTCACATAAATTTAAAAATCATCTTATTGAGTTTCATAAAAAATTCTACAGATTAATCTTAAAAGGAATTGCCGTATCGCTGATATTAAGTCTTCCTATCCTTTGACCTATTATATCTTTCCATTTATTTACGTCTTCTTTCATACATATTTTAATTTTACCCATAAATCTTGAACATCTTTCATTATTTCTAGGTACTTGATAGTCTTTGACACTATGTAAATGCTACCTTCTCATTATGTTTTCTCATAGTTGTATTCCTGCATACTAGCAGTCGCTCTTTGCTAAACTTTCCTATTAATTCTAATAACTTGTGTAAATTACTTTAGTTTTTTAACATAAATAATCACATCATCCAACAACTTGATTATCATTTCTAATTTATAGGTGAGAAAACTGAGACACAGAAGGATTACACATTAAAATCAACATCTCAAAGAGATACCTGCACTCTTGCGTTCCCTGAAGCATTAATCACAGTAGCCAAGAGACAGAAACAACTTGTATGTCCACCAACAACAAACAGATAAAAAAATGTGGTCTCTGCATACAATGGAATATTACCCAGCCATAAAAAAGAGGAAAATCGTATTCACAAACATAGATGAACCTTGAAACAGTATGCTAAATGAAACAAGTCAGTCAAAGAAGGACAAATACTGCATGATTCCACTTATATGAGGTATCTGAAGTAGTCAAACTCATAGAAGCCAAGAAGAGAAAGGTGATTGCCATAAGATTGGGGGAGAAGAAAAAAGGGGTTGTTGTTCAATGCATACCGAGTTTTAATCATACAAGATGAGAAGTTCTAGGTATCTGCTGTACAATGTTGTGCTTACAGGTGACAATACTGTACTGTACAGTGAACAATTTGTTTACAGAGATCACATGTTATATATTTTTTTAATTACAGTTTTAAAGGAAAAAAAAAAGTTAAACAGATAGCCCACAGAAACACAGCTGACAAATAGTAAACTGAAATCCAAATCCAGGCAGCCTGAACTTTCAATTACCACGTTATACTTCTTGCTATCATGCATGTGAAAAACAATATACAAACACAGAAATAAAATTTTACGTATTTTCTATTCATAGATTGAAGAATTTCCATTTTTATATTTATGCTGCAAGAAAACTGTTCATTAAGGCTACATATGTAATAACTTATTGGAAAGTAAGAGTAAGATATTTTTTAATTCTTTACATTTATCTAACCTAGTGTCATTTTTATATCTTTATGATTAACTCTTTTTCTAATTGTTACGTTTTCGTCAACACATAAAATCATTTTTAAAGTTCTACTATCAGAAAATGTCACTTCTCTTTCAGCCAAAGTCAGAATTTCATACATTTTAAAAATAAATAATAGGCATTGTAATAACAGCCATAATGTGTAACACTAAATTCCCAATGATAAAGGGATGAGCTGTTTAAGTTATATATTCAGTTGCAAAACGGTAATTTAAAACAGGGAAGTATAGTGGCAAATTGTTTAAGTGATAGACATTAAATTTAACTTTAATCAGCTAAAGAAAAGGTGTTAAAGAATGATTTTTTCTTTTTATAGTTAATGAAAGTATTTTCTAATACCAGTAATTTTTTCCATTTCAGTTTTTCACTCTGACTTACTGCTTGGCAGACGCTGGCATTCCTGGTCTGGGTGATTCCTCCCACAAAGACCACACAGGTTAGGAAAATATGAAAGCACAAGTTCACAAGCATGTGCCAGCTCTTGAGGCTGATTCTAATCAAACTGTTTAAAAAAGAGAGAAAATATTAATATTCAGGCTAGGACATATGAAGGAGGAAACTATGATGTTCATCTTAAGTTAATTCCAACTTCATCAAAGGCAAAAGTTAAATATTTGATATTTAAACACTTTATTTCACAAATATATACTACCAGACACACACACACACACACACACACACACACAGATCTGAGAAATCATTTAACCTGAACTAGTTTCTTAACATTTAACTTTACGCACTTAAAAACAAAAAGCCATTTATAGAACCACTGCACCCACTAAATGCTAAAGAAATTCTCCACAATAAGAAACGCATGAGCTTTTGTTACTATGATGTCTTAAGATGACTGGATTACCTGCTTG
>NW_012104176.1:2689698-2701727 GCF_000951045.1 Mandrillus leucophaeus | reverse complement strand
AAGATTCATTCTAGCAGCACTTCTCTCCACATTTAACTGCTGAGATTTTTTTGAGTGACAAAAACACATCAATAAACAAAAACTCTGGCCCTTATGTCTCTTTATTTTATTCAGACTAATGTTTCACGCTATTTTCCTAACACTTTGCTTTCCTAACTTCTGTTGTGTTAAATGCTTACGGCATACCCTCGTTTTACACTGGACCACCTACTTTATAAATTGAAATGTTGACTCTGCTATGAGGGTAAAAGAGAAATCAGCCCCCTACATTTGGGCAATTCAGAAAGCATAACCAGACTTCATCCTTTTCAATGCCCTTTAAGCCCAGTTATCACTCTGCATATTCACTAGCTGATCAGACACAATGACAGCAGTATCTCTGAGGCTACAAACCCCAAAGACACCTCTCTATCCGTGGTCAAGTTCAACTTCAAGTTCCCCAAATACAAATGGACCAAACACTGCAAAGGGCATTGGAGACATAACGATAAGACATGGTTCCTGTCCCTGAAGAGGTGAAAAATCACAGGGGTCTACAATCGGATCATAACAATGTTTGATGAAGATAAGTAAAGCACAGTTATGGCAGCAAAGAGGAAGAGCCCTGTAAGAGCTCAAAAATCAATAAATGGCCGAACACAGTGGCTTGCGCCTGTAATCCCAGCACTGTAGGAGGCTGAGGTGGGTAGAAGGCTTGAGCTCAGGAGTTCGAGACCACCCTGGGCAACACTGGGAGATCACATCTCTACAAAATATATATTTTTAAAAATTAGCCAGGCCTACTGGTGTGCGCATATAGTCCCAGCTACTCGGTAGGCTGAGGTGGGAGGATCACTTGAGCCCAGGAGGTCAAGGCTGCAGTGAGCCAAGACAGCACCAATGCACTCCAGCCTGGGCCACACAGTGAGACCCTTTCTCCAAAAAAAAATAATTAAAAAAAAAAAAAAGCAGTAACAGCACATCACTTATAGAACATTTACAGGCATTGACTGTGAACAATCCAGGCACTGACTGTGTCCAGCACCATAACTGTAGGAGGAAGTATGTTATTAGCCCCATTTTATATGTTAAAAAACTGGGGCACAGAAAAGTTACGTGCCTTAAGGATTAGATTCAAAGAAGCTTGGCTGCCAGGTCCTTGCTCCCAAACACAATGCAGACACTGCCTCTCTTAAATGCAACAATTGAAATCTTAATGCTACTCTCTTATAAAGACCAAAGCAAGTTGGAAAGACACGTCCATCCTGGCCACCACGCCAGATAACTGGGGTTGTAAGAGTCAAAGCTGTAGGTTGACCAGATCCCTTCACTAAATTCTCTTTCTGCACTGACTCTTAAAAAGCTAAAAAGTGACTATTGAATAAGGGAAGGAGCCCACAGTGGATAAAACTCCAATTGGGAAGCTCTTATTAATAAAATATCTGAAACAAAAAAGCTAGATTAAAAAAAAAGGGAAGCGAATAAGTGACAACCAGACAAGGAAAGGGAAGATGACCTCAATAGAGTAGGAAGGGAAGGGGCAAATTTTCCCAGGGAAGAATCAGAAGTTCACAATCTACAATTACAGATCTAAAAAGACGGTATCAGGACGCCTAACAAACCCCTCACCTTATCAACTGCTGAACAGTTAATGACAAAAATCACAGTAAGAGGGAGGCAGAGATGAGAACACAGGAAACTGAATTCCAGCTAGACTGCTCAACTATACTACGATGAGCCTCCAACTTACAATTCACCCATTTACTTGACAAATACTGAGTGTCCACCATGGCCAGGCACAGTGCCAAGTAATGGATATACAGGGATAGACACAAGACAGCTCCAGCCCTTG
Organism: Mandrillus leucophaeus; assembly: GCF_000951045.1. Classification (NCBI taxonomy): domain Eukaryota; kingdom Metazoa; phylum Chordata; class Mammalia; order Primates; family Cercopithecidae; genus Mandrillus; species Mandrillus leucophaeus. The sequence goes on along the minus strand of NW_012104176.1, from coordinate 2,699,896 downwards.
CAGGCCCTGCAGTCTGTAAATTAAGTACACAAAAGGGAAAAGACCAGAGAAAAGCCTATTAGGACCAATTCTGAGCAATCTGCCTTTGTGAGATGCCCATAACACTAGCCTGTAATCATGGCCTCAAAATAGTTGCATTCTGTTAAAAGTCCAGAATATCAGCAAGGAAATTCAAAGAAATGTTGGAATAATGAAAAACAGTTAGATGCTAGTGAGAATAGACATATTTTCCTCCAATTTCAATGAAAAGCTTCTATTCCAGTACAGAACTAATAACTGAGGATAAACTTTCAATATCTAGTTTAGCTTCTCATCTCCTTTTGCGCACTGCCTGCTTTAGATTACTGCAGGAAATGTTCAGCAACACGCTGCCACTTACCAGCTATAAGACTTGGGGCAATTACCTCACTATAAAATGGAGACTCCTCTAATCATCTCAAGGGGGCTGGAGAAGGGGTAGAAGAAAGGCGGTAAAAGTGCCTTCCATAGTCCTTGGCAGAGAGTAACTATATGGGGAGCTGGATATCATCGAAAAAAACATTCCACTAAGAGCCAATTTAGTTCTCAAAATATACTCTATATGGCATTCAAGTTTAAAAGAAATCAGTTATTTTTGGCCAGGCACAGTGACTCAGGCCTATAATTTCAGAGTTTTGAGGGGCCCAAGGCAGGAGGATTGCTTGAGGCCAGGAACTTGAAACCAGCCTGAGCAAGATAGTAAGATCCCACTTCTCCAAAAAAAAAAAAAAAAAAAAAAAACCATTAACTAGGCATGTTGGCACGCGCCTGTAACCCCAGCTACTTGGGAGGCTGAGGTGGGAAGATCACTTGATCCAGGGAGTTTGAGGCTGCAGTGAGCTGAGACTGCGCCACTGCACTCCAGCCTGGGCGACAGAGGGAGACCCTGTTTCTAAAAATAATTAACAATAAAATTAAAATAAAAAGAAATTGCTATTTTTCAAAAGTCAAACTAATGTGACACAGAATGAAAAAGAAACTAGATGTTGAAACAGAAGGCAACAATGACAGAACAAAAGCATGAGTACCTCTGTCACTGGTCATACAGGGCACTGCTTCAACAGCGGCATTTTTTTCTCAACATGTTTTTGTTGATACATAATAATTGTATATATTTATGGCATACATGTAATATTTTGGTCTATACATATAATATGTAATGACCAAATCAAATTGGGAAATATGAAATATGCAATAAATATGCAATAGATTATTGATAACTATAGTCACCCTGCCATGTTATCAAACCCCAGAATTTATTCCTTTTATCTGTACTTCGGTACTCATTAACCAACCCTACTTCACCCCCTCTTCCTAGACCCTTCCCTTCCCAGCCTCTGGTATTTTCCATTCTCCTTTCTATCTCCATAAGGTCAACATTTTCAGCTCCCACATATGAGTGAAAACATGCACTATTTGTCATTCTGTACCTGGCTTACTTCACTTAACGAAATAACTTCCAGGCTCATCCATGTTGCTGCAAATGACAAGATTTCATCCTTTTTTTATGACTGAGTAGTACTCCTCGGTGTATATATACCACATTTTCTTTACCCATTCCTCTGTTGATGGACTAATGGACACTTAGGTTGACTGTATATCTTGGCTATCATGAATAGTGCTTCAGTAAATGTGAGCACAAGTATCTCTTCAATACACTGATTTCCTTTCTTTTGAATATATACTCAGCAGGGAAATTGCTGGATCATACGGTGGGGCTCTATTTTAGTTTTTTAAGAAACTTACAAACTATTTTCTATAATTGTTGCACTCATTTACATTCCCATCAACAATGTATAAGAGATCTCTTCTCCACATTCTGTTATTTTTTGTCTTTTTGACACAAACCATTTAACTGGGGTAAGATATCTTACTGTGGTATTGATTTGTATTTTCCTGATGACTAGCAATGGTGAATTTTTTTCATACATCTGTTGGTCATCTATATGTCTTCTTTTCAGGATATCTAGTCTGATCGTTTGCCCATTTCTTAAATCAAAAAATTTTTGTATGTTGAGTTGTTTCAGTTCCTTATTATTCTGTTATTAATCCCACAAGAGCATTTTTGACCTGCCCAAATGCAAACAGGTTTCCTGCTGAAGAATGAACCTAAGGAAAAGTATAGTATAAAGGGCCAGACAGTAAATATTGTAGACTTTGGGGGCCAAGAGGCAAATCCAAGCTATTATGCAGGTAGTATTAACCACGTAAAACAGAACTACTGAAAAATTTAAAAGCTATTATTAGCTTTCCCACCTTTAAAAAAATCTGGCTAGATTGGGCAATCCAAAAGAATATAAAAATATTTATGGCAATTGAGAATTTTAGAATACCAGGACAGTAAACAAGTTAAAGCTCTACAATGAGAGAGAGAAAGCAGAAACCTGAATCAAATTATTTTCAATTATGGTAGTAAATAAATACAAGCTTTACGATAACAACGAAAACATTACTAAACACACTATATAAAAATGGTAGTATGAGACACCTTTGAGTAGAAAAAGTAAAACTGTTGCTCACATTTGCAACACAGTAATAAATAAAATAGAAAATGACTCTGCCCTCCGGCACCCACATGACCAGAGTCCATCACTAAACATAATCTTAGTTACTCTTCTACTCGGTACAAACTTTAATAACTAAGCCAGGAAGTGAAAAATAAAGTTCTCCACAGAAGTTAGCTGAACGAATTCAGAGAAATTAAACATCAAAAGTATGTTAAAAATCACAAAGATGATCATTACTAAGGACTCAAATCAAAGGAAAAAGTTTTTAAAACTGTTTACTTGACAGAGATTCATATATTTACAATTGTTACTTCAGGCCTGAGAATTACAGAATATAAAATCAGTAGAAGTTTTCCATAATTATCACTGTATCAATAAGAATAATTAAAATAAGCAATTGTCTAAATTCACCAGGATCTGAACAATGGAAAGGAATTCAAAGAAAATGTATCAGGGCATCCTGTGTGTCAGGGTATAAAGCATTATAATAAGAGCTTACCATTAACATTTTAAAATAGATCTGAAATCAGAAATGTAAAACAACAAATAAAAATTTAAAAAGAGGACTATGACTTACATCTATGTTGCTTTTTTCCACTAAGGAACAAAGAATACAAATTTAAAGATTTTATTCCCCCTATCTCACATCATCAAAAAAAATCAATTCCAGTCAAATTATGGAACTAAATATAAAAGGTAAAACATATTAAAGCTTCTTGAAGAAAATAAAAAAGAAGATCTTCATAATCTTGGGGTACAAAAAGATTTCTTAAACAGCATTAACTAAAACAACAACACAACGACGAAGAAACTGTACTTCAGAAAAATTAAGAAACTGTCTTCATAAAAAGACAATATTGAGGAAAAAAAGGCATGAACTGGGAGAAGATATACGCAACACATAAATCCAACAGGGAGCTCACATTCAGAAGCCATATTAAGAAGTCCTATACATAATTAAAAAAATGAAAGACAACAAAATTAAAAATAGGCAAGACTTGAGCAAGGAACGTCAGGAAAAGGGGATACCCAAACTGCCAATATAAAGCTAAAGAAGTGCTCAACATCAATAGTGCCCAGAGAAATGCAAATTAAAACTAGAATGATGTATCACAATACTAGAAGACTAAAACTGAAGATTGACAATTCCCAGCATGGCAAAAATGTAGAGTACCTGGAACTCTCATTACCATTGAGACCACAAACCAATATAACAACTTTGGTCAACTGCATGGATTTAGCTACTTAAGCTAAACACATGGAAAGCCTACAACCCAGCAATTTCACTCCTGAGTGTACATGTCCATCATAAAACATATCCATGAGTACTCACAGCAGCTTTGTCTTGACACCCAAAACCTAGAAACAGAAATGGCTATCAATGACAAAATGAACTAACTTTGGCATATTGATACAATGGACTACTACACAGCAATGGGAAAGAATAAACTGCTGCTAAATGCAAAAATGAAGATAAATCCCATCCCTGTAATGATAAGAAAGAAACCAGACACAAGCGTACATACTACACAACTAAAGTCTAAAAACAGGCCAAACTTATCTACGGTGAGAGACATCAAAAGGGTGGTATCTGGAGATGGTGGCAGGAACTGACTAGACAGAAGCACAGGAGCACTGTCCAGCACTCTAGTACAAATCTTGTTCTTATACATTCTTTTGTAAAAATATAACCAATATTTGTGCACTTTGCTAAATACCTCAATTTAATGAAAAAGGAAACCCAGTTGGTCCCTTTGATTATCAATTCCACTTCAGAGAATTTGTCCCACAGATGCTCAACTAAATGTGTGAAACGACACTGTACAAACCACTAGAAACAAACACAATGGAGAAATATCTAAATAAAGTATGGTAGAAACATAATATTCAGAGACAAGAGAGAATGAGGAAACTCGTATATTGATTTGAGAGGATTTCAGAAAGGAGACTTAGCAGAGGGATTATTAACACAGATTCCAAAATGACACTGTGAATTCAAATCCCATTACCAACACTAGCTTTGTGAGCATGGCATTTAACCGCTCTGTGCCTCAGTTTCCACATTTGTACAATGGGGGTGACGACAGTACTTATACCTCATGAGGCTGTCATAAGAGCTGAGTAACTGAATGTATATAAAGACATCAGAAGAGTGGCTGACACATAAGTACTTAATCAAGATTGGTCACCACTACCACCATCATCATCCTCTTCTTTAAGATACATCATCACCATCATAGTTAAGATATGTTGCTCTATAGAAAAAAGCATGGTTTAGGACAGTGTATGTAGCATGCAACCTTTGTGCAAAAATGCAACAAAAATAGGAACATATATTCATTTTTGTTTCCATAAACACGAGGGTCTCCCTTAATAATATGTGAGAAACAAATAGTAGTTACTTATCAATGTGATGTGAGAGATGGGGAGGACTTCCAGCCTTCACTGTATGTTAATGTGTAGAAATAAATAAAACATTACATCCACGTGATTATAGTACTTCTTTTAAAACTATTTAAACAAAAACATCACTAGCAACTCTGTTCAGTTACAGAATAAATGATATCAAAGTTGCTTTGAATGCCATTCTAATCTATAAAATGACATGTTAAGATGGTATTCAGCATGTTTTATATAAACAAAAGCAAAAGAATCACTAGAAAAATGAATGAATGCTCTCTAGTTTCATGTTTTTAGCTGAACACAATAACAAAAAAGGAATCAATGTATATAAATTACCTTATCTTCATCACTAGTGATTAAAGTATTAAGTACGACATAGTTTGAACCTAATCATTACCCCACTTTCTATTCAGTTTTCTTTGTTTTTCCTACAGACACCAGCTCCTGTGAATCTTCCTGCCCCACCTGGCTATCTCAGATCATATCATTCAAGCAAACCTAATTTCTGCTTAATTTTTTTTTCTGGTTCCCAGTGAGACCTTAGTAAACTCAGACTTATGAACAAGTATATTATTTATGTCTCATTTTTTCAAAATTCAAAACTCTTAAAATCAGATAAAGGAAAGTTTTATGGACTATATCCCAAGACAGGAATTTAGACTTACCATATAAAATGATATATTAAGACGGTATTCAAGAAAAATAGGATTTTATCAATTTTTAAAAGCTTAATATAAAGAAAAAAGATAATGCTTTCTAATTTGCTTTCTAATTTCTAAAAGCTATTTCTTCAATCCTAAACGTAACTTTAACTACTTAAAAGTGTGTATAATTTCATTAACTTTTTCTTTATGTTTTATTAGCAACTAACTCCCAAGCAGTAACTTTAATTTTGTCAACAATTTCAAATACATTTTTCTTTGCTGCCCCTAGATGGCACAGTTACATTTAAGAAAAGGAAAAAGTCTTTGAAAATAAATAGAAAAAAAATCTTAGTACCACCGTATTTTAGCTTTAAAGAATTGTGTATTACATTTTTTAAGAGATTAAAAGTCTGAAAGATAAAAGAATAGCTTATTCCTTCCATAAAAAGGATTATACTAATTTAAATAGTTTAGAAGAACAGCTAGGAAGTTCAAAAATAGATGCTTTAAACCGGCATTAGATTAAATAAAAATAAAAGTTTCACAGGGTGCAATATTATAGCGAAGGCTTATAAAATGCATTTTTGTGTATGTTTTGTGTTTCATTTATTTTGCTCAATTTTTTCTTAACTATTATATAAATTTCTGACAATGTTGAATATTATTTCTCCTCAGTACATCACAGTTTATTTTATACTCAAAATCTGAATGAGAAAATACTTTCAAAATGGAAGAGAAAATACCACATACTTTAACACTTCATGCATTAATTCCAGAGGTGGCAGTGGCTCATGCCTATAATCCCAGCACTTTGTGAGCTTGAGGCAGGTGGATCACTTGAGTCCAGGAGATCAAGAGCAGCCTGGGCAACACGGTGACACCCTGTCTCTACTAAAAATACAAAAATTAGCTGGGTACTGTGGTGCATGCCTGTAATCCCAGCTACTCAAGAGGCTGAGGTAAAAGAATCTCCTGACCCTGGGAGGTAGAGGCTTCAGTGAGGCGAGACTGCATCACTGGACTCCAGCCTGGGCAACCGGAGTGAGACTCCGTCTCAAAAACATAAAAAATAAATAAAAGGTGACTACACAATAATAAAATGTGAACTTACAGAAACCAGATTCAGGCTTACAGAAATCAAGACATCTTCCATTTAGAAAGAGAATCAGAATCATAAACTGTCAACACTAAAGTTAATCCTAATTGAATAAAGGGCCTATACAAATATAGCCAAGTCTAACCAGCGTAGAATTCACCCACTGTCAGCTGGGCCAGATAACATATATGCTTAAGTATGTTGCTTACACTTGTATAAAATGCTCAATTATGTCACTGTAAAGATAATCCCTTTACCCTGATAAATAACCTATTCACCTTTCTGCTTGCTTGACCAGTGTACCAGGTAAGATATAAGTTGAATTGAAAAAACAAAAACAAAAACAAAACAAAAAACAAGAGCCAAAGAAAATTATTTATAATTCACGCTTACTTCAAGATCATTTCTAGTGCTAAACGTTATTTTTTCAAAGAAAGAAAAATTCATGAAATGTAAAATATATCATGATTCAAGGTATTTAGCGCTTTGATAAAACATTTTCTAGAAAACAGATTTACAGCTGGGAATCAGAAATAACGTAGAAGTTCCTCACACCCAGAGTAACCTCAAACCATTCCTGGGAAATGTCTTTCACATGCATTAGTAATTCCTTCCACTATACTCTAAATATACTCCATGATGTCAGTATTTATAATACTTACAATACAAAATAAGAACTAGCATGGTTTATTTCATAATTATCTGCTCAGGAGTCAGATTCATTTAGAGACCTCATTAATAAAAACACTTGCTCTTGTACATTAATAATTGTTATTTTACTCCCAAAAAATTACAGGTTGAGTATCCCTAACCCAAGAATCCTAAATCCAAAATGTTCCAAAATCTAAAACTTTTCAAAGAAAATGCTCCTTGGAGGATTTCAGATTTTTGAATTAGGAATGGTGAACTGGTAAGTATAATGCAAATATTCCAAAATCGGAAAAAATTCGAAATCCAAAACATTTTTGGTCCCAAGCATTTAAGAGATAAGACTTAACCTGTAATAAGCGCTAACAGTGGCAAATAACAGAAAACAACACTAGACTGATTGGCATTAAAACTGAAAAGACATTCTTTGTGTCGATACTGTCACTTGCAATGACAAAAATGAAATTATCATGATTAATTCTAAATTCAAATAGAGTCTAACAATTACAACATGTAGTGGGAAACAGTGCTAGATTGCAAAGTAGGAAAATGTTCTTTCACTACTCACTGTGTATCCTTTGGCAAATGAAATCACTCCTTTTGGGCAGAGGGAATCTGACCGTATAAACAGTCTCTCCAAGTTTTACGGTCAAAGATTAGCTGAACTGATTGACTTATAAAGTTGATTTAAAATTCCTATATACCAAATTCAATCCCATATATTTCACTTGGTAGTAACTTAATTTCCCTTTAAAGTCAGAATTAGAACACATATCATCTCATATAATCAAAGGAAGCAAATTATGTTAAAAATTAAAAAAAAATACTTCATTTGAACTTAATTATGCATAGGAAAAATTTAGAATAGTGTTTATGCATAAAGTTAACAACTGCCATACCATTAAAACTGCATAGTTACTAAGGGAGTAGCACTGAATTGTAGTGATATTTTCATCTGAATAGAGTATATGGCACCCATCTGACTTCCAGCCTCCTTGTCCGTTCAGCAAATCGAAATCCCACCGGGCTGCAACAGCATCTGCTCCATGTGCAATTCGACGCAGCGTCACATTAACAGGTATGTGGTGGGTATCTACATTCACACCATCTGGAGAAAATGGAAAATAAAAGTATTTCTGAAACAAACTTCATAAACAATTATAAATGTCAACTTAAACAGTAATGGGTACTCCGCAAGATCTTTTTTCGCTAGTGACTCATTAAAACGAGAAAACACTAAAATAAGCATTTTTAGGAACAGTCAACTGTAAGGCCTTATTGTCCACTGACTACAGGAGAACATATGCCGCATACAAACCTATTTTGGTGAGAATCACAGGGGTAACTACAGTGCGTCGTTTTCCGTCATCAGCCAAATTAGTTGAATTTCCAGTGGCTGGAAAAAGCTTTCCATTGCGGAATGCAATGAGTTGAAGCTTGTAAAGAGAGTCATCAGTTGGTCTGAGTTCTCTTTTTTGCTTTGGTGAGAAAAGGGAAGGAGGAAGCTGAATAGAAGCCTCCACAATAGTATTCTGGAAAAAAAAAAAAAAATTTATATATATATAAAAGCTCACTACATTAGTACATGTAAACCAGAAAAAAGATGTCAGATAGTTACAAAAGTGGTCTAATTAGGTTGGCTTCATTTTCTTAATTGTATATACAAAATTTAATAGTTAAAAAAAATCATCAGTCAAGTGACATGTCAACACCACATAACAACACAGATTAAAAGAAGTATAAAATAGAAATGCAAACTCTAAAGAGTTAAATAAGTAAACAAGAAAAGTGTTTCAAATTACAAAGTTAATTTTCCCATGATATTATATGTTGAAGTAGATGGCATTAAACAGATCAAGAATCTCAATCACGCTGTATCAATTTTACAATGATAAAATATGATAAAGAAGCACAAATGTAACATATCACAAATGTGAGTATAATTAATTTGGGCTTATGGAACTTTAAGGTGATTTATGATGAATTCAAACTGTCACACAACAAAAGAATGAAATTATACAAACATAATAGAGGTTTAGATTCAGTACACTTAGCAGAAATTTCCTTGAGACTAGGAAACACAATTAGAAAAAAATAATAACAACACATAGGAACAATTGAAAATGCTGACGGATGACTGAATGTTTTTCAGTTTCTTTATTGAGGATTTTTAAATAATAAATTATTCAGCATTCAGTAAAAAAATCTATACCAAGAAGTGAACAATTAACCATCTAAAAACATTCCATAGTTGAAGAATTTATTACACAATCTTTCTCTTGGCCTCTAACTTCTCTTCTTCCAATTCCATATTCACCAGAATTTCCCCTTAAGAAACAAATCATGTTATTCCAGTTTAAATAACACCTTGGTTCTGCAATGTTTAAATAATACTAAGCCCAAATCCTAAGTTTACCATATAATTTGATGAAAATCTATTGCTTAGATGTATCCCCTGAACACTCCTATAGCACAACCTAAAATACAGCTAAACTGGGTTTTCAATTTAAGTTATCCTATATTCTTTTTATGCCACCATGCTCGCTGCACAGACCAGTATCTCAACCTGAAATGCTCCACTATTCTTTTGTCTCACAAACTTTTGAATTGGTGTAAATGGAAAGTGGATTAGAATGAAAAAGGTTAGGCCAGGCGCAGTGGCTCAAGCCTGTAATCCCAGCACTTTGGGTGGCCCAGACGGGCGGATCACGAGGTCAGGAGATCGAGACCATCCTGGCTCACACGGTGAAACCCCGTCTCTACTAAAAAAAACACGAAAAAGTAGCCGGGCGAGGTGGCGGGCGCCTGTAGTCCCAGCTACTCGGGAGGCTGAGGCAGGAGAATGGCGTAAACCCGGGAGGCGGAGCTTGCAGTGAGCTGAG
>NW_012104176.1:2684901-2689648 GCF_000951045.1 Mandrillus leucophaeus | reverse complement strand
CTCCAAAAAAAAAAAAAAAAAAAAAAAAAAAAAAGGTTGGCAGCCAGGGGGAAGACTTTATACAGAGTCCTTGAAATAAGGCTTTTTTGGACAGTTAATTACATCTCCTCAGTATACTGCGTCTCCAGATTAGCTGCTCTCTCTTCTGGATTCACACAATACTCTGCACACGTTAGTCATAACGCACACTTGGAGCCCCGTGGTGTGGCTCACTGTCTGCTCCTCGAACTAGAGTATGAGGATTTGGGGTACAGTCAATCTCATTCACTTTTTGAAACCTCTATGTTAACAGTTCCTAGCACTTGCATTTGATCAAAATAGCTGTTTATGAAATGAACAATGTCTGTATGACATGTTTATTTTAAAAACAATTCTACTTAACCAAATGATTGACTTTAGAATTAACAATGTTAGATCACAGCAGATACCCATAAATATCTTTTCAATGTATTTTAGAAGTTTGAATATTACTTTTAAATTGAGATGCCAAGAAAATATTTAGTAGAAATGTTTGAGAAAATGCATGAAAAGGTTCCCGCTATTCTCACTCACAAATATAATCTAAAGTGAAAAAAAGTTTATTATACATTTATTCACTAATCTAGATTTCTATTAAGTACACAGATTTCTCCTAAGTACATAATGACACAGGCAAAGAGAGAAAATAGATTATTTAAAAGTTCAAAGAAGTATTACATAATGCACATTTTTTAAAATTCAAATACTATAAAATTCATAAAATAATATTGTTATACACACAAAATGACTTGAAAACAAAGTGTAGCTCTTTGGGGAAGTATTAGTAATGATAAATCAAATTGATTTAAAAGAAGTCATTTAAATTTTTTAAAAGGAAGTCAAAATAGGGAATAACATCTATACTTTCTAGAAGTTAAAAAAGGTCTCCTACACAAGTTTAAATCTGTAAAACCAATGGAAAAAAAAAAAAAACATGTACAGAAAAATACCAGGAGTACGGACATATTACTGGGTGACCAGAGCTATATACTCATGGTTGTTACATATTTAAGGTTTCTAAAATATCCTTCCAAGTCCAATACAAACATTACTAAATAACTACAGGTTCCCTGGGATGTAGAGAGTGGCCTAGGGGTGCCGATAAGGCAAACTTCAGCCGTATCAATAATGTTTAGATTTTTATAGTAACAATGGAATACTTGTGTATTTAATTTCTTTAAAAGAAATGTTGATCAATATTTACAGAAAGGTTGTAAGTCTATTAGTCACTGCAAAACACTTACTTAATTTGGTGCATTTATCATGATTATACCTTCTTCCACCTGGCCCGAGGGTGGCGAGCACAAAGTTTGTAAGTTCATTTAACCATATATTTATTTTAAAATATATGGATTACAGCAAGGAAAACAGAATAAACACACGAATGAGAGGTAATAAAGTAGAAAAATCCCTCTTAAGATCCTTTGGGAAAAACAAGTTTTCGGTTTCTAATATTTATTATTGAAAAATCATATACCATGGAGAGAATATGGGATCTGAAAGAAGAAAGGATTTGGGTTCCAGCCTCACCATTTAGCAGCTGGTTAATACTGCACAATTTTGTTTAACCTGAGTCTGTAAAACACAGCTAATGATCTTTCTAACTAATGGTTGTGAAGACCAGATGGGATCATGGCCATGACAAGCACAAAAGGCTAGGGAACTCTAGGGAACTGTCGGTAGTATATTTTTACCACTGTTACTGCAGCACCATGGAAGATGGTTATCTGGGGACTGGGGGAGAGGAAATGCCTTAACTAAATTGCCAAGAATAATCTAGAACGTCATCATGTTTCGACTTCTACCATTCAGTTTCAGGGTTCATTTTAACACTAAAAACTGATGAAATATGAACACACACGAAATGACTGTTACCACACATCTGCCTTTTTTTTTTTTTTTGCTAAATTCATCTATTTCACTATTTACAATGACATTAAGCTAAAAGGAAAACGATAAGCGTAATGGAGGTTAATTCAAATCCTTTCACTAGATTTTAACATCTTTCCTTATCAAAAAATCTGGACTTCCTCCACTATGTAGTTAATAAAATTTTCAGAAATCTTTATGGGTTAAAATCTACAGAATTCTAACATGAAAATCAGAATGAGCCAAAGAAACATCTGATTTAAAACAATAAAATACTAATTTATTTACGTTTTCTTGACCACTTACTTGACTTTAAACAGACAGATACTATAACATAGCCTAATAATTTTCTTGTGTATAATTATTAACTGCATACCACCTTTTGATTTTCTCACTGCTGAAGATTAACAGCAATTACATTTGACTTTAGAATTAATTTTTTTAACTGACTTTCTTTGCTAATTAAGTTTGGCTGTTAATTTTATTCGACATTTATTGAATGTTTAGTTATTCTGGGCTTGGAACTATGCAGAGCCTGAAGACATACAATGTAATAAATAAGCTGTGGTCCCTGTCCCCCAAAATTCATAGTCTAACAAAGGAGAGGTAACAACAGCAACAAAACAATAAGAGCTAATACTTACTGAGTGCTTATTCTGTGCCAGGCACTGCGGTGAATGTCTACTTATCTACCTCATTTAACCCTCTCAACAACCCTTCGAATTAAGTACCATTTCATGATCTGCATAACAGCCGAGAAACTGACATTCAGAAAGGTTAAGGTAGTTGCCCATGTTTGCACAGCTGTTAAGTTGGGGAGAGAACCTGAACCCTGGCTCTCTGAACCCTGGCTCTCTGAACCTGAACCCTGGCTCTCTGGCTGCAGAGAGACCACAATCTTAGTCATCGTATCATATGGCCTCTCACTGCAGCTCGCTCCACCACTGTATCACCGTATAATTATTCTGAAGAATGAACATAGCACAATGGCATTAACAGGCAATGGTTAATTCTGTCTGAAGAAGAGAAGGAAGAATCCAAAGGTAGTTTTAGAGGGAGAGTAGCAGGAATTTCACCAAGCGGGGACGGATTGGAAAAGAGCAAAAATGAAGGCACGAAGCAGGAAGATGCATAATGACTAGCCTGAAAAATTCAAGAGACTTCAGCTGGACTGAAGCTCTAGATGTCTGGGATGTGTAAAGAAAAACTGATTTCTAAATTCTAATCAGGTAAAGTATAAAGAACTAATTATTTCTCCTTTTTGGCTACAATACAGCTGAACTCAAAACACCAGCTAATTTCCAAAGCCCTTAGTAAAAGTAAAGTAGTTTACTGAAAACAGATACCATTTTGTGATGCTAACATATCTGAATTACGGTAACCACAGTGAAAGGAAACATTTCATTGAGCAAAAAAATGAGAAGAGATTTGATTGATGCTGTCAGTAAGACGCAAGTTGGCAACTCTGTCACCAACTGGTGACCAACTGAAGCCAGGTATGAAGTCACTGATGACTCCAGCACTAGGCCCACCCTCAGGCAACCAATAAATCCATCTTGGTTCCCAGGCTCCCACCTGCGACAGGTAATGAGAGATGAACAAGGCATTATGGGAAAAACGAGGAAAAATAAAGGAGACAAGGGTGGGTGGGAGTGGAGAAATGGATGAGATTAGGCAAAATTTCTTGGAGTGACATTTCTGCTGGGTGTTATCACCAAGGAGCTGGGAAGGGAGGGGAGGAGTAGGGATTCGAGTAAGAGAATTAGCACAAGCCTGCTTGTGAATGACCAGGTGGTAGGGAGAGGAACCAAGGAAACTCTGCTGTTGCTGGATAAAAGGGAGAGGTGGGAAGTACTGTGGGGAGAGAGGGGAGAGAAGGAAGATGTCAAATGATAAAGCTACTCAACAGCCTCTGGAGAGACATGAGACATTTATGAAGGGGTGTACAAGGTCAATTTCCATTTGGGGAGGATCCAGGTAGAATGCTCACAACAACCTGAAATGGCACAGGCATTGACAATCAGAACAGCCTGCACAGAAGGGAAGGCTCCCAGAGGCCTCCTGTTCTGCAGGCATCAGGCCTTCAGGTGTGAAATGGTGAAAAGAGAGGTCTGGGTGTTGGTCTCAACAGAAGGACCAGGAGGGCTGAGGAAGCACTCAGCTATTTGCTAAATAGTAAGGAAGTATTTCAATATTTTATTAAGTGGCATCATTGTACTGATACACGTTAGCCAAATGTCAGCCCTAGGCAGACCAATCTGTGTGAGAAAGGTGAATTTTTAAGGGACAGCCTAGAGACAGAGACTAACCAGGAAGTTACCATGGTGTGGGCAATACAGGACGGAAGTCTGAAGCAGCCTGAGGAGGGAGTATAGCGGGAAGGACGGAGATTCTGAAATATGCAGGAAGCAAATCAAGGAGGTACCTACTGCTATGTAATGACTGCCTCTTTATGCGTTTAACTTCACATACCAGCATATGCCCCCATTTAAAGGCAGTGCAATCAGTTTTTGGATGTTCAGGTTTTCCAGTTAGTATATTCAAGGGATTTAAAAAAAAAAAAAAAAGGATGCAAAGAAAAACCAAAAATTGCAGTAGTATAAAGTGTAAAATGTAAAGAGAGTTTTCTGTTCAAGTGCTAAATCTTAAGCACGTTTTATGCCGTTAATATTAGAATTTTTAACTAATTTTGTGTCATGAGGGATGTGTTCCTTTTTCATTCAGTTTAATCGTGTCCACCTATGAAGCATGAATAATAGTGTAATGTGTCCTTGCTCTCTGGCTACAGGATGATCTTAAAAGCCGAGACGGGCGGATCACGAGGTCAGGAGATCGCGACCATCCTGGCTAACACAGTGAA
>NW_012104176.1:2681260-2684686 GCF_000951045.1 Mandrillus leucophaeus | reverse complement strand
AGAATAGCATGAAATTGACAAATCTGAGTGTCCATCTAAAGCTTTCTACTTTAGCAAGTAGAAACTCTCCTTACCCAGAGGGATACGTTGTGAAATTGATGCAATGTAGGGTTTCATCATTTTTAATCCCTTTCTACCAACTGTGATCATCTAAGACAGAAGTGTTCATCAATTTTAAGTTTTCCTCAAAAAACACACCTTTCTCTCATGGGCTTCTCTGTGTTGCTGTTTCTAGGCTTTCATAGTATGTTTGTGGTTTTTGTTTTGTTTTGTTTTTCCTAATATAAGACACAATAAGGAAAGCTGAGCAGGTCCAAAGGAGTGTGGCACAGTGCATCAAATACTCCCTTAGCACCAATATTAACAGGCAAATCTTGCCAATTTTCCTCTGAGTATAGGGTATCAAGTAAATATATTATTATCAGACATTTTGACCTAGTTGAGATTTTCTTGGGCAGTTGGGATTTTCTAAATTTAGCAAACTGGCTCTCTTTAATGGTGGTCACCAAGAAAAAGTATACAAAAATACACTAATTCGTTCATTCATTCAATATTTATTGAGTGCTCACACTAAACTGGAACACCTGACACCTGTTGGATCAGTTATTATGCAGCCATTAAAATGACCGGAATATTGTTTGTGATATTATTCAGGGACAAGACAGAAATAAGGTACTGTGAGATTGAAAACCCCAGAGAATACAATTACACATGCTCACAGAAAGGTAAGTGAAAAAAATTAAGTTCCATTAGGATGCTGGAGTTGTGCCTCCTCTATTTGCTTCAATATGGTGTAGTCAAATATACCTAAATCCCCAATTTTAAAAATCAGCAAAAATGCTCTCATTTTGCTTGCTTCAATGAAACTTTTTTTAAAAGATATATGACATATTTGTATTTTCTGCCAAAAACTTTGATATACAGCTTGCCTGATTAAACGCCTGGCCTCGGGGTTGACTTCTCCACTAGGCTTGGCAGGCACAGGGCCAAAGGTTCATGATACTTTTAGGGGTCCATGAAAACATATTGTTGTCTTAAAATCAGGAGCGAAAAAAAATAAACTTTTAAGTTGAATAAAATATTTTAATATGTAATACGATATCTGCATTTATACCACTGCAGTTACAAAATGTAATTTTTGATATTTTTATGGAGGGAGAGGGAATCAAAGGCCAAAACGCCTAGGGCCCATGGAAGTCGTAATGCAGTTCTTCCTGGTTAGAGTTTTCTTTAAAATAATAGAAAAAGCAGTAATACCTACCTCCCTGCAAAAAAATCTTCTAATAAGGTTATTTTGCAAAGCAGAACATTCGGAGCACTCTACTTTAACTGTAAATAGTCTTAAATGATTGCAGAAGGTAACATACCTTTAGTGCCAGACTCGAAAATGTATTTGAAACATTGCACTTAAAGCTCAGCTGCTTATCCAGGTTTCCGTCTGGATCCCGCCTCCCATAATCCGAAAGTCCTGTACGATCAGAGGCTGCCACTTTCTGGAACACGGTACAGGTCATCCCCGTGAAGCCAGTAGCCTTGATGACATAAGCTTCCAGAGCAATATTGGGTGAATACTTCAAAAGTCAATCAAACAGGAGTTATGAATGATTTATAGCACAAAGGAAAAGCACTTTCAAAGACTTTTCAAACACAAAACACTATGCATTAGCCAAACCAGAAAGCCCAGGTTCTTCCTAAACAAAATCACTGTGTAGGTAACTGGCAGGAAAAAAAAAAAAAAAAAAAAAGACCTTGGAATGAAAAGGATGTCCTAAAATGAAAAGGAGACCAAACAAGAGGAAAAGAAGTCATGAAGTACGGAAGATCAGGTCTAAGAAGTCAATTAAAAATAATTTAAGGAGCACTTTGAAGGAAACGACAAGCTAAAAATGGAAGCATCCTGAAAAAAAAAATGCAGCTAGAGAAATCCGTGGACCCTCTAAATGCTCATCTTACAGGAAGGATGAGAGCTAAATATTAGAGATTGGGAAAAGCACTCGACACATCTGGCCATATTCACTTTTTCCTTTTACAGGAAGATCATTAACTCTTTGCATTAAGTTTCACCGATAAAAGCTTTACACAGACTCTCTCCAAAGCTGTTTCTTCAGAAAAGGAAGAGAGATCTGTTAGTTTAAATAGTAGGAAATGAACAGATTTAAAAAGCAAATTAGCCTTGTCAACATGGTGAAACTCCATCTCTACTAAAAATACAAAAAATTAGCTGGGCGTAGTGACACATGCCTGTAGTTCTAGCTACTCAGGAGGCTGCGGGAAGAGAATTGCTTGAACTCGGGAGGCAGAGTTTGCAGTTAGCCGAGATTGTGCCACTGCGCTCCAGCCTGGACAACAGAGCAAGACTCAGTCTCCAAAAAAAAAGCAAATTAGGTCGGAAAAATCATCTGAAAAATATGGCACCTAACCTAGAGTTGTAAAGGAATTCAGGAATAAGAATGAACCAAGGGGAACCACCAAAACATACGACAGCCACCAGGCCCACTCGCCGGAGGACAGAGTGGGCATGAGAAGTGACAAGGAGCCACACCTTCACATCCAGCAGGGTGACAGGATTCAGTGATTTAGTATAAATTCTAGGGACAACATGGCATCTCCCTCCTTTAAGGATGATTAAGTATATGCCTATCCCACAGGCAAGGCACCATTCTAAATACCACATATAGATGTCTTTTTCTTTAAAGCATGAAACTTTGGTGCACGATGCTTACAATCTATTAATTGTAATCTAATAATAATCTATAAATTTAAAAATATAAAAAATAAAGTAGAATTTGGAAAGTCCTATGCATGTGACAGAAAATAATTAGTGGTTCCCAAACTTTTCAAGCATAAAGAATCTTTGTATTAGTTTTTGCCTCACGATGTAAACATAGTGAAAAGTCTTAATTCAACTTATTTATCATATGTATTCCAATTTTTTACTAGTCAAAGATACATGTAAACCACCACCAGACCTTCTGACAAGCAGCAGTCATCATGCCCAACACATGAAACCTTGGTTGAAAGAAAGAAATCTGTCATTTTGAGGCACCTGTGAAGCCGTATCATTTTACTTATTATAAGTAGATGTATCATCTCCTGGAACTTTGTTTACACGTTGAGATGGTATGCAAATTCCTACTATGACCTTTATTGTACCCTTGGGTTCCCAGAAAAACTAATGCAGTTCAGAGAAAGGGGGGGGAGTTCTTCCAGCTGATTAATAAGGATGGTTAAAAGATGAGATTTAAAATGGATCTAAATGGCCGAGGTGGACATAAATATGACAAGCTAGTCTCAACTGAGGTCATGAATCTGAGAGGGAAACTCCACTGATTTACGTTACAAACACAGTGACCCAGCCAGGCACGGTGGCTCACACCTATAATCCCAGCATTTCCGGGAGGCCGAGGCGGGTGGATAGCTTAAGGT
>NW_012104176.1:2674990-2676101 GCF_000951045.1 Mandrillus leucophaeus | reverse complement strand
AGAGGGAAACTCCACTGATTTACGTTACAAACACAGTGACCCAGCCAGGCACGGTGGCTCACACCTATAATCCCAGCATTTCCGGGAGGCCGAGGAGGGTGGATAGCTTAAGGTCAGGAGTTCAAGATCAGCCTGGCCAACATAATGAAACCCCATCTCTACTAAAAATACAAAAATTAGCCAGACATAGTGGTGCTAGCCTGTAATCCCAGCTATTTGGGAGACTGAGGCATGATAACTGCTTGAACATGGGAGGCAAAGGATGCACTGAGCCAACATCCCACCACTGCCCTCCAGCCCGGTGACAGAGCAAGACTCCATCACCAAAACTAAAAATATTTAAAAAAAAAAAAAAAAAAAAAAACAAAAAAAAAAAAAAAAAAAAAAAAAAACAGCAATAAAAAACAAAGACAGTAGCCATGCTGAGGCTCCATTTTATTTATTATTCAGAAAAAATAACTAAACTTAATTGAGCAAAGGGAGCAATAAAACATGGTAACATCAAAAAAAGGTCTCAGAAATCAACAGGAAAATAAGTAATCTTGAACTGTGTAAAATCGCAGAAGGAAGTGTAGAATATTCTACACTACGTCAGCCCACTAAAATAATTAGGAAATGAAAATCAAGGACCAGATCAAAGGGAATATCACATTATTTACTGTATTCACCACCTTTTTAGGACGAAAAAGTAAGTAGTATATAAAGAAATTTACAACAGTTCAATTTAGCATAAGTAATGCTAAATACTATGTAACTGAGTGATCATTATTTATTAATAACTCATTACCCCAAGAGTGGGATTGACTGAAAATGCCAATAGCTTCACAAATGTTGGAGGGCATCCCAGTTCTCTTCTGAGATTGAAACCTGGGCAAACAATCAGACATTCTCTCAAAATATCCTTCAGGGCCCAGAACAGAGTATTAGCTCAGATGGACCATGGGTACGTGCCAGCAGGGCAATACAATAGTGTTCTTATTTTCTATTGTAGAAACAGTTTCAGTGGATTAGATGGTGATAAACATTCAAATTACAGATTAAGAAAGGATTTTCCAGTTCCCAAGAAAACATTACTCGAAAACAAAATTAACTCATAAAATGTTTTGGGGAA
>NW_012104176.1:2660073-2673635 GCF_000951045.1 Mandrillus leucophaeus | reverse complement strand
CTCAATGAACGATTTTAAGATCCAATACAATAAAATAAATGCACTCTTCCACTGTTCGTTTTACTTGTTTCATTTATCAGACTTTTATTTGCTCACTTCGTAACTTACAAATGAAACACCTGTCAGGCAAAGCCACTGAAAAGTCAACTGACTATTGTTTACTATAACTTGTACGTCTCACCTGAGAGAAATAAACTGAACCGTCCAGGGCTAATGAGACGTACTGGTGTCAAGAGGATTTTGTATTGAACAAAACGTCCACTAGAGGGAGATGTGCAGCAGAAAGAACAACAAAAACATTCCAGAGGTAGGATCACAGAATTTGCAAGCTGGCTGGGTCCCTAATCAAGAAGTAAGCATTAAAAGGCATTAAGCCCCAGTGCAAAGCCAGAAAGCCAGAGCTGTCTTAACAGATGTCTTTTGATCATCCCAGAAGATCTCCGTTGAAATTTCAATCCCATTTTGCATCCAATACACTTCACACGATGTATAATTATGGGGACTGAATAGGGTTTGGAAGAAGTTCAGTCCATCCCACCCTGGTTCACTTTACAAAAAAGTCAGGCCTTTGGAAATCCACCAGATCTCAATCCTGGAACCATGGGATGAGGCAACCACAGTAAAGACATAGATGAGAACAGGACTTCAAATGCTGACCATGAGTACCTAGCCTGAACACTTCACCTCTTGGTATCTCCGCTTCCTTTATTCATAAGTACGGATAATAATAGTCCTATCTTTCTGAATGTTGTGGAGATTAAGTTCCAATAATAAACACAAAGTTCCTAAAACCGTGCCTGGCACATGGCAAGCACTCAAAAAATGTTGGCGCTTTTACTGTTTTAATCCCGAAATTGGCCTCTCTTTTAAGATGATAGACTCTAGAAGTAGTAGGAGGGCTGTCTTTGTATGTCTGTGTTCACATAAAAACAGGACCAATGCATCCAACTAAACTGCCACTTGACCTTCTGTAAAGTACCACTTTCTCCCAGCTTGATCCTATTAAAATAAGTTTTCTGACTTTTTACTGCCCTTACCATAATGTATCACAACGTTTTCCTCATTTTACTTCCAATGTAAACATCCTGAGGGTAGAGAAAACAAAATGTCTTATATTTATATCCTTATTCACTAGTACAACAGCTGATGGAGAAGCCAACAGTTATCAATGTCCATGTATTCGATATGTATCAATATTCATTTTAAACGTTCATGATTACTGTTCACTGACTATTTATTGAGGGCCAATGTGAGCCAGACACTGTCTGAAGCAACAGGGATACAACAGCAAAAGAAAGAAACAAGTTCTATCTTCAACCTTACAGTCTGGTGAAGCAAATACAAAACAAGCATATAAATCCATTTTTAAAAAGTGATTTAGACTGTGGTAACTGCTATGAAGGAAATGTGCAGAGGAATACAGGATATAGAGTAATGAAATTTAATCCAAACACCTATTTTAATGAACTAATACATTCTCAAGGGGTACTTCCCCCAAAACCGAAGATATTAACATGACAAACTGACAAATAATTAAGAAGAGCCTGTAATCAAGCTTTGCAGAATCCTCAGTTGGTTCATTTGATATGATTCATTGGAACATTAGCATCCTAGTGCATGTTCCTACTAACAAACAGGTACGGGGGTGAATGTCATTCTACTTCTGGAGTTATAAAGAAGGGTACTGACTCTTCCTATTCAGTTACTGAATCTGTCAACGGCCATTTATACAGATGCTAGACTAATAAGTCCAAAGTCTTAATGGGAATTCACAGTAGTTGGAATAACTTAGTTAAGATTTTGTCTATTATTCTGACTTACTGTCATTTGAAGATTTTACATAAAAATAAAAGAGGTAAAAGAGATAACATGGTGAAATACACTTTATGGCTATCAAAAATATTAATCAAATTCCCACTGGATGCAAAACTTTAAAATACACAAAAATATTGATTTTTATTCTAAGGCATCACTGAAATATAGGCAGTGTTTACAGATTAGCAAAGTTACAACTAAACTTACTAATACTTCCTTGAAGTTTTAAATGTAGGAATTTTATGGAGACCTGACATGAGATCTGATGAGTACATTATCTCTCTTGAAAAAGTCATCATTATTACATGATCAAAGAACTACTGCTATGTCCCGCTAGATAATGCCAGTAATACAGAAATTAACTTCTGTTAGTAATTATAAAAAAACAAATACCTCTAAGAAGGTACAGGGCTAACAACAGTAATTGCTTTAGTTGAGAACAAGCTATGTTTCTCATTATTTCACTCCAAATGGCTAAGAATGGAGGAAAGGGATTTGTTGCCAAAACATTCCCTAGAGCAGATAATCAGAAAATGTTATATGCTTCTGTAGCTTGGTTACAAAAGTAGCTCTGAATCTGTCCCAGTGACAAAAAGTGACACAAAAGGGGTAACAATGCATGAAAAATTACACTGGATTAAAAAAAGTATTCCTGAAATCTGACACACAAAGCTCATTTAAAAACTGCAACCAGTATAAGGAGAACGCATCAGATTTCTCCTTGGCCTCATTCCCTGAAGGCCACTCCAGCCACAAAAGGGTCAGAAGGACTCCTCCACCTGCTCTTGCACCTGTCACACTAAAGTGGGAGGACCAACCAAAAACATGAGCGAATGGACTTTATCAAAGATAAAATGCGGAAGAAACAAACACACCACATTAATGGCAATGAAAGTGCTCAATGTCAAATGTTGTAAGAGACAGGATATTTCAAGTTCTTAATATACAAATGGCTTGGAAGTTTTATCAAAATTAGGTCAAAAACACCTGTTAATTTAGTAAATTTCTGATGTTATATTAATATACAAGATAATACATAAACTAAACTTGATGACATTTAATGTATAGTCTTTAACACCGAAGACATAATATCTGCCTTGGAGTTAAATACTCCTGGGTTGAGATCTCAAGTCTGTCACTTACAAGTTTAGAGGTCCCTGAGCAAATCAGCCTCTGTGAGACTCAGTTTACTCATTTGTAAAATGGGACCAAGAACTCTACAATGCTCAGAACATCTCATTCCATGGTAAAATAAGAAAAAAAAAAAAAAAAAAAAAAAAGCAAAAGACATATCTTCACATACTCAGCAAAAATATAAATTAAGCAATTCATGCAGTTTTTGAGAAAGGCCAAGTGACCTAGGCCCTCCCATATTTACATTTTCAATCATTGAGCAGCGAAGGAACACTTTTGCTCATTCTAATAACCAGAAAAGCAAGAATTAACAGACACATGCATAGGTGGAGCAATGGTTTTGGAGATGACAAACAGAGGAACCTACATCACCATCATTGCAGCAGCTGATCCTATTAAGCTCAAGCAGTCTTCACGATGTTCTCCTGGTTCCAAATTAAGGATACTATTGGGATCACACCTATTTCAAGGTATGCTATCACCCTGATTAATGATGGAACTCTTGTATTCTGAAAATCAAGTTTTAAAAGTTATTTGTCACTCTTAACTCACATCTGGCCTTATGTGCCACGGGATACCTCTGTAGGCTTCTCAGCAGGTTGCTATTCAACAAGAGTCTGACTGTGATTATCATCAGGGTTATGGCAAAGGTTAAAGCTCTGATTTTACTGAGGTATAGGAGTAAAGAGAATGATCAGGATGAGGGTAACAGTGGAGGAACTGAAGAAATGGGCAGAAGCGGAAAAGAGGTCGAGAAGAATATTGCAAGGCAGGAGTTCTTAGATCTGTAATAATCATAATTCTTCAAGAGCGATGATGTGTCTACCATCAGGTCTCATGCTCGAGCCTCATAAAGTCCACACATTCAAAACTTAAAAAAAAAAAAACTGAACCATAAATTTAGTTGTAATTGTGCTAATCTGTAAATATCTCATATATTAAAAGATTAAATATCCCCAAATACTGATTCTACCCTAAGGTGTTACTGAAATATATGAGATTACAAACACGTATGTGCATTTCCTTTTCTGGAGAACTCCCCAGCAGAAAGTGAAAAATGCTGAAAGGAAAACAGTTATCTTTGTAAATGCATCACTAAGAAGCAGGAAAATAGAGCCTCCTCCAAAACCCAGTCGCCAAAGAACAGCAGAAATCCGAAGAGCTCTGAGGTTGAATTCTGATGACCACAAGGTATGTTTTGACTTCCACACAGAGCCTAGGCCATGCCAACACAGGGTACCAGAAGAAGACCCCCAGTTACAAAGCTAGAAAATCAAAGGACACCACCTGCAGCATCGGGTCTACCCAGCAACCACTCAGCTTCATGGAAGCAGAGAGCCAGGAAATGTGCCTGTCTTGACCTGGGCAAGAGATAGAAGGAGGTAAAAAAAAAATTATTCTCTGACAATTTGGAAACACAAGTTGACCTTGAAACGGGTCCTTTATACTACTTTTGTGTTCTTAAAAACCTCAATCTAAGAATTAAGTTTAAAGTGAGCCCCCCTACTCTAGCACTTGGCGGAAGCAAGCAAATATCACAGTTAAGGATACATTAGACCTTTCTCATTAATGCCCCCAATCAACCAACACTTAGTGATATGGTTTGGCTGAGTCCCCACCAAAATTTCATCCTGAATTGTAACTCCCACAATTCCCACATGTCATGAGAGGGACGCAGTGGGAGGTAACTGAATCATGGGGGCAGGTCTTTGTCATGCTGTTCTTGTGATAGTAAGTCTTACAATATCTGATGGTATTATAAAGAGAAGCTTCCCTGCACAAGCTCTCTCTTTGCCTGCCACCATCCACATAACGCGTGACTCGCTCCTCCATGCCTTCTGCCATGATTGTAAGGCCTCTCCAGCCTTGTGAAACTGCAAGTCCACTAAACCACTTTTTCTTCCCAGTCTCAGGTATGTCTTTATTAGTAGCACGAACATGGACTAACACAGTAAATTGGTACCAATAGAGTGGGGCGATGCTGAAAAGATACTCAAAAATGTGGAAGCAACTTTGGAACTGGGTAACAAGTAGAGGTTGAAACAGTGTGATAGCTCAGAAGAAGACAGGAAAATCTGGGAAACTTCGGAACTTCCTAGAGGCTAGTAGGTCCAGGCTGAGGTGGTCTGAGATGGAGATGAGGAACTTCTTGGGAACTAGAGCAAAGGTGACTCTTGTTTTGTCACAGCAAAGAGACTGGCAGCATTTTGCCCCTGCCCTAGAGATTTGTGGAACTTTGAACTTGAGAGAGATGATTTAGGGTATCTGGCAGAAGAAATTTCTAAGCAGCAAAACATTCAAGAGGTGACTTGGGTGCTATAAAAGGCATTCCGTTTTAGAAGGGAAGCAGAGCATAGAAGTTTGGAAAATTTGCACCTTGACAATGCGATAGAAAAGAAAATCCCATTTTCCAAGGAGAAATTCCAGCAGGCTGCAGAAATTTGCGTAAGTAACAAGAAGCTGAATGTTAATCCCCAAGACAATGGTGAAATGTCTCCAGGGCATGTCAGAGGTCTTCATGGCAGCCTCTCCCACCACAGGCCTGGAGGCCTCGGAGAAAAAAATGGTTTCACAGGCTGGGCCCTGGGTCCATGTGCTGCGTGCAGTCTAGCGACTTGGTGTCCCGCATCCCAGCTGCTCCAGCCATGACTAAAAGGGGCCAAGGTACAGCTTAGGCTGTTGCTTCACAGGGTGCAAGCCCCAAGCCGTGGCAGCTTCCATATGGTGTTGAGATTGTGGGTGCACAGAAGTCAAGAACTGAGGTTTGGAAACCTTCGCCTAGATTTCAGAGGATGTACAGAAATTCCTGAATGTCAGGGAGAAGTTTGCAGCAGGGGTAGGGCTCTCATGGAGAACCTCTGCTAGGGCAGCGCAGAAGGGAAATGTGGGGTCGGAGTGCCCAGATAAGAGTCCCTACTGGGGCATCAACTAGTGGAGCTGTGAGAAAAGGGCCACCATCCTCCAGACCCCAGAACAATAGATCCACCAACAACTTGCACTGTGCACCTGGGAAAGCCACAGACACTCAACACCAGCCTATGAAAGCAGCCAAGAGGGAAGCTGTGCCCTGCAAAGCCACAGCGGCAGAGCTGCCCAAGACCATGGGAACCCACCTCTTGCATCAGTGTGACCTGGATGTGAGAAATGGAGTCAAAGGAGATCATTTTGGAGCTTTAAGATTTGACTGCTCCACTGTCATGTAAGTCCCACAAGATCTGATGGTTTTATAAGTGGGTTTATGAGGGGTTTCCCTTTTCACTTGGCTCTCATTCTCTCTTTGCCTGCTGCCATGTAAGACATGACTTTGCTCCTCCTTTGCCTTCTGCCATGATTGTGAGGCCACCCCAGATGCGCTGAACTGTGAGTCAATTAAACCTCTTTTCTTTATAAATTACTCACTCTCGGGTATGTCATTACTAGCAGCGTGAAAACTAACACAATGGGTAAATAATTGTCTTGTTTTTATTAATCTTTCTTAAATATGTGTATGGCTCATACTTATTTCAATGTTTAATATTAGAATGTCTGGGGTCTTTATTTGGAAGTTTAGTGATATTTTTTTGACCAGAAATGATCTCTAGGGATTTTATAAGTCTTATTTACATCAATTAGCATATGGTCAATTTGGTTTCATTATATATCATTTCACTTAAAGTTGCAGTTTCTAAGAACCTATAGATGACCGTAAGTGAGGGCTTGCTGTGTTGAACACAGTCGAAGCCAAGCAGAAGTATAGCATAGGTATTAATGATAATATTCTCCTATACTTTTCAATTTTCCAAGAAAAAGTTCTTAAAAAGTTAACCCCCCCTCACCTAAAAAAAAAATTACAGCAACAATAGAAAATGGAGATGCTACAGGGGTTCTCAAAGCCAGTGTCAAAGTCATGCTGCCTGAAACATCACCTGAAACTGACTAGAAATTCAAATTCTCTGAACCCACTTAGACCTGCTGAAATGGCAACTGGGAATGGCAGGGAGGGGGAGCTCAGGCAGCAGTCTCTGCGTATAATAAATCCAGCAGGTGATTCTGATGTGTGGTCAAGTTTTAGGAATAATGTCCTGGAAAAGCTTAATAATACAGAAAAGTCTGGCAAGTAAGATCAAGAAAAAAAAAGAATACCAAAGAATCATAACCGTCAATACAGAAGCAATGACACTTTAAAATCAATGAAAGAGCCATACATTTGTAAAAATCTATATAAAAACTAGTGTAAAGCGCATATTGCACTCACATATTTTAAAACAAGAGACAGTAAGCGTGCCAGAAAGCGTCACCAGATCTAATCTTTATATTTAACTTTCCCATCTTATAAAATGAATATACATACTGTTTTCATAAGAAAAATCACTTTAGTAAATACATAACAGACACTTCTGTTGCCTGACAACTTTTAACTGTTTTTAAAAGGATCCACTAAATACATCACTTAGATCTGGTAGTTTGATAGCTTTTAATGCCTATCCTGAGACAACAAAGTGCCAGCTTGTGTTGTCCAGGCTCAATCACAGATTAAGAAGCAATTCCCCCACAATACTTTAGCTTTGAAATCACCCATAAAAGAATAACTTTCAGTCATAACACAAAAATCAATTTAATTAATTATTTCTCTAAGCTAGGTGCATTTTAGGATAACTTGGCATAATTTTATGCTGTGGTAATTAACTTAAAATGAAGCCCTTAAGCCTCCTAATTTTTTTTCACTGCTCTAATAAATGGTGAAAGCTATGGTCTGTGGCTCAAATTGCCAGAGAACTGTATGTCATCACATGCAATATTATTACATTTATATCTCAATTATTCAATCCTGAATATTTTCCTGTTTCTTGTGCTGACAGTTAATAAGTTGCCATCACTTGCTCCCAAAGATAATTGTAACTTTTCCATCCTATGTTAACCAGTAAAAGTGACAGCAATCTTCTTCACAATACATTTTTACAGAACTAACTGATGCACTCGTGATTGTTTAAAAGGACTTCTTTCTTAGCTTCTGACATCAGAAAAATGTTGTATTTCATAACCTAATAAAATTATATCCAAGCTTTTTGCAACTATTTTGCTAAATTGTTCACCTGTATTTGTGCACATATACTTTTCAAATTATACAGAGAAAACAGCATCCCAATTTGAAAAATGAAGAATAAGCCCATGGTTAATTAATAACTAATGAAACCATGTCTACTTCCAGTTCAATACGATGTTTCCACCTAAGAACCCGTCAGCACAGCTGACTATTCTTCCACACGCTGGCAAACAGTTCAACATACACCTCTGGACACCACGTTGCTCATGTTGAGAGGTGAGCAAAACAAGGTCACATCATAAACATGTATTCTTCAATGGCGAATGTTCTTCCATGTCCACATTCCAAATGTCATTACAATTATTCTAGTAACTAGAAACATCCCGCTCCCAGAAATGACTGCTAATCCTGTGGGCAGCTAACCTGTCATCTTAAGCAACAATGGAGCACAATATTAATCACAGAGCCAGAATCCAAATGGCCTCTCCCAGTACAAGGAAAATTCACTGCAGGAAAGTGAGCTGTGCCCTGGAGACACAAGCAAGTATCAGGAGCAGTTATTAGAAAATCATGGTCCCTGAAGTTCAGAAAACAAATGAAATGTTATCCGGTTGACAAGTGAGGTGGCCTATCTGCCTAAGTTCTGTTTATATACAATATATGTATTTTCCTTCCTTTAATAACTACATCCTATCAAATAAAGTGCCTAATGCAGTAGGGCCACAGTTCCAAAAACCTATTACCAGAATGCAAGATACCAATTCTTATATATATTATATATAAGATCTTATATATATCTTATATTGTATATAAGAATATATCTATATTAGATATATAGATGTATAATATGTAGATATCTATCTTATATATCTAATATAGATATATAAATATATGGTATATAAGAATATATCTATACTAGATATATAAATATATAACATACATATATATTAGATATATCTAATACATATTATATCTAAATATATAATATATTCGAATATATATGATATATAAGTCTGTGTATATGTGATATAAAAATATATCAGAATGATTTAGGAAAACAAGGCTTATTATTTACATTTTAGCAATATTAATGGATCTGAGAAATTCTACCTAAAGAAATATGCAGGTTTTGTTTAGCCCAGTGTTTCCCCACAGTTGTGTACAGAGCACTTTTAGAAATGCAAGTCAGGGCCACATTGTATGAGAAGGTGAATGTGATGCTATAGAAAACTCTTATTGATGAGTCAGGGATCTTGGGTTCTGTTTTCAGGCCTGCCCTAACCTAAGCGTGGGCTTCAGTTTACCACTTGCTTGAGGTTCCCTCTACCTCTATAATTCACTTCTTTATAAGTGATTATATCACAAAAGAAATTGTACATATAAAGTTCTCACGAAGCCTTAAACATAAAGCTTAAGAACACAATAATTCTGCCCCTTGAAAATTATTCAAAACATTAATTTGCTGCTCATTCATTCTGTAAACTGTCAGGCATCTGAGCCCAAGCTAAGCCATTGTATCCCGTGTGACCTGCACATATAGGACCAGATGGCCAGAAGCAAGTGAAGAATCACAGAAGAAGTGAAAATGGCCTGTTCCTTCCTTAACTGATGACATTCCACCACAAAAGAAGTGAAAATGGCCGGTCCCTGCCTTAACTGATGACATTACCTTGTGAAATTCCTTCTCCTGGCTCATCCTGGCTCAAAAGCTCCCCCACTGAGCACCTTGTGACCCCCACCCCTGCCTGCCAGAGAACCACTCCCCTTTGACTGTAATTTTCTTTAACCTACTCAAATCTTATAAAACGGCCCAGGCGCCCCGCCCCCCCCCAATCTCCCTTTGCTGACTCTCTTTTCGGACTCAGCCCGCCTACACCCAGGTGATTAAAAAGCTTTATTGCTCACCCAAAGCCTGTTTGGTGGTCTCTTCACAGGGACATAAGTGAAATAAACTGTGCTTGTCAATTTTTTCCTCTAAAAAATACCATGTGGACAAGCATATCATGGTTTCAATGCGGTCCCGTCAGATTAAAATACGCCACTTTTAGAATTCACTGCATTTTTAAAACTTATATATTCCAATCATTTTGAATTTCAAAAAAGTGCCTAAACATCCTCTCATTTCTCTAGGACACTACAAGGACAATTAAAAGGAATTTACTACAAGATCTGGGTAACTAAAACTCCCATTACAAAAGATGAGCGCAAGGGTGTGTGGAGAAGAGAAATCCAGCAGGCTGAGCTAAGCAGCCCTGCCTAAGCCACAACGTGGAGGCAGAACACTGCTTTCTCACCAGCAACCTCTGCTATATCTCTGGACCTTAACATCCAAGAACTGAGAGCTCACCTCTCCCGGTCCCAGTAACAAACAGGTCATTATAAGAGAAGAGGCAGAAGTATCACAAAATTCTGGAAATTTAAAAGCGTGCTTTTAGTTCAAATATGACAAACATAAACAGGCCTTAAAATAAACAGATTGAACTCTGTCACACTACCAATTGTTGACACTGTGTGCTACACATCTGAATTTAGAAAAGTACCTCTTTTGATTTTTCCTCTTTGGTAAATCTTCCAAATTTTTCAATCATTTCTGCCACAAATATAACATCCATTTTGTCAGAGAAGTTGGCTGCTTCCACAGTGTAAGCCAGTAACTGTCGAGCTGTTGCCACGGCATTGGTAAGATTGAGAGGCATCTACATTTCAAAGGCAAAAATGATCAACAAAATGGTCATTAGCAAAATGATCAACACAATCCTGACATTTTAACTCTGCATTTCAAAACAGCAATGAATTAAATAACTTTATTATTTACTCATCATGGCCTTCTTAAAATGCTTTACAAATCTAAGAAAACTGCAATTTTAATGGAAACTCACTGGAGGGAAATTTTTTCAAGCTTGGAATGAAATACAATAATACATAAAAATACACGAGGTTAACATGTTGCACCATCTCTCTCTTCTCTGCCTATCCAAATTCTACACATACCTCAATCCCAATTGCTTAATAAAGCCTTTCCTGAGAATTCCTGCTGGGAGTGATCAGTACCTCCCCTTGGAACTCCTACTGCATAAGAGTCCCAACTACTTATTTGGCACTTACCTTTTTTTGCCATGCACTGCCAGTAATGTTTTACATTTGTTTATCTACTGACTCTAACACTGACTTAGCACCTAACATTGCAAAAGGATTTTTACCAGGTGCTAAGGGGCAAAAGAAAATACATTACACAAAAGCCATCTTCCACTTGCTTAGAGTCTGGTAAGGTTTAAAAAGATGCATAGAAGCAAAGATAACAAAAAGTACGTGAGTAGTTCAAGTATTCTAAGCGATTGCTTTCAACAAAGTGATTATAAAAGGAATCCAAAAGGTGAATTTCAATGTGAATTCGAAGGATGGTTAGGATTCTGTCTGGTGGATACAGGTTTAAAAAGATATTCAAACAAAGGCACAAAGGGAGACGGTGACTAGAAAGGAAGGATTCCGTAGAGGCCTTGACTAGTGGTTAAGACAGACCTGATCCTGAAGACAGTTAAGTCAACTAAAGTAAAAACACCAAATCCTTATGTTTTGCCTAGTATTTAAAAAAAAAAAAAAAAAAACCTTATGTATTTGGTGTGAATACCATGTTTTCTCCACAACCCAAGTAAACTTGAAGACTTTCTAGTTACCTGATTAAACATATAAAGAACTCTAGTGACATCATTTGCATATTGGCAGCGAGAATAATCATCATCTGCCCAAAAGCCACCTCTATCACATCTGCGCCAAGCTTTTCTCTCATCCTGTGGGTTGCCGGGATATATCCCACTGCCATGGGTGTTCCGCGTACACTGCAGATATGCAGTAATGCCCGCCAACGTTCTGGGCCATCTAGAGATGAAGACAAAATAGTACAAGAAACTCTAAATGACACAGGTACATCAAGAATAATAATAGCAGAGAAAAAAATCAAAGATGAGAACATGTCATGTCAATACAACCCTGACAAGGGTCATCAAAACTGGGCTGGGAGAAACCTTTGTTATTTGAGCTCTATGTCTCCAAGACTGAGAATGAAATTCAACATGTTTAATACAGGTTACCGTTGATGCTTATCACAGGAACCACTAAATTACAGTATTAGTCACACCAAAATAGAATACATTTCAAAAATCACATAAATATATCAAGCAACACTAAACTAAAACTTATTAATGCAGTGGGTATTTAATTGCATAGTATCCTAAGGAGTGTTAAAAGATAATTCATTGATCTATAAACATTTAATTGCTCTATTTTTTAAAATGTAAAGCAATCAAAACTACGAGAAAATAGAAAATCTACCATAAATAGTAAATATCATACTAGGATTATTTGATAAAAGATGTTAAATATAACAAAATTACCAAATATCATATATTTCACTTAAAAGCATGTATTCTAAATAATATTATAGATCAATACTTAATTTACATAAAAGACTTATCCATTGGCAATAATAAATGTTGATTTCCATATACTGATGTCAAGAATCATTTTTGTAAGAAGAGCAATGGCGAACTAGCTGAGACAAAGATGTTATTATTGCTTCTTTGCTTTGGATTTAAAAGATTAACACCAAAGGGTTTTCCCACCCTTGAAACACTGAGGTTACAGGCAGGAGGTGACAACTGAACCCATCACAGACAATGCAAACTGGGTAATAAACGATCTTTCTGCTGCTTCAAAGAATAACATATTTCCCTTTGTTTATATCAACTATAAACTCATTTTTTAAATCCCTGAACATAAATAAGATCAAGTAAATAAGATATTTAAAGATGTTTCAAAGCACCTTTGAAAGTAAAGAGAGTTTAAGGTAAAAGCTGTCGTCTCTTGCAAATCCTAAACTGTCTACTAAAATAAATAAATAAATAACTCCCTTTGCTTACATTAACAGAGCTCAACAAACCCCACCTGGGATTCCATGGCTCCCCAAATTTCAGGCTACCCAACAGCTTTCATTTCCCAAAGTCCTTCTTGCTTGATTTCCAGAAGAACTGAACAAGGGGAGAAAATCAGATATGTGTTTCTTCTAATTATGATGCCTACTGAACCACCAGTACTGAAAAGTACCTGAGCAATATAAAACCTTCCAAGGTTCATCTATAAAAGGGCCATTGCGGAGGGGGGAGGAGGGGAGAACACAGAAAATACCTTACTTAACGTGTTTGAATTTTGTACTCTTTTACCAGAATATCTCAAATGTTTCCCTAAGGCAATGGCTCTGATACAACAAAACCATTTGTTAAAAATGACTCTGCTTTCAGAGATTCTTAAATCAACAGGTCTGAGACAAAGTTCAAGCACACCTTTTGTTCCTCTCCATAAGTGACTCTGAAATCATTATTGTCAGGCCTCTGAGTCCAAGTCAGGCCATCGCATCCCCTGTGACTTGCACATACATGCCCAAATGGCCTGAAGTAACTGAAGAATCACAAAAGAAGTACGAATGCCTTAACTGATGACATTCCACCACAAAAGAAGTGAAAATGGCCGGTCCTTGCCTTAAGCGATGACATTACCTTGTGAAATTCCTTTTCCTGGCTCAATCTGGCTCAAAAAT
>NW_012104176.1:2652982-2660023 GCF_000951045.1 Mandrillus leucophaeus | reverse complement strand
GAGAAAATAGAAAATCTACCATAAATAGTAAATATCATACTAGGATTATTTGATAAAAGATGTTAAATATAACAAAATTACCAAATATCATATATTTCACTTAAAAGCATGTATTCTAAATAATATTATAGATCAATACTTAATTTACATAAAAGACTTATCCATTGGCAATAATAAATGTTGATTTCCATATACTGATGTCAAGAATCATTTTTATAAGAAGAGCAATGGCGAACTAGCTGAGACAAAGATGTTATTACTGCTTCTTTGCTTTGGATTTAAAAGATTAACACCAAAGGGTTTTCCCACCCTTGAAACACTGAGGTTACAGGCAGGAGGTGACAACTGAACCCATCACAGACAATGCAAACTGGGTAATAAACGATCTTTCTGCTGCTTCAAAGAATAACATATTTCACTTTGTTTATATCAACTATAAACTCATTTTTTAAATCCCTGAACATAAATAAGATCAAGTAAATAAGATATTTAAAGATGTTTCAAAGCACCTTTGAAAGTAAAGAGAGTTTAAGGTAAAAGCTGTCGTCTCTTGCAAATCCTAAACTGTCTACTAAAATAAATAAATAAATAACTCCCTTTGCTTACATTAACAGAGCTCAACAAACCCCACCTGGGATTCCATGGCTCCCCAAATTTCAGGCTACCCAACAGCTTTCATTTCCCAAAGTCCTTCTTGCTTGATTTCCAGAAGAACTGAACAAGGGGAGAAAATCAGATATGTGTTTCTTCTAATTATGATGCCTACTGAACCACCAGTACTGAAAAGTACCTGAGCAATATAAAACCTTCCAAGGTTCATCTATAAAAGGGCCATTGCGGAGGGGGGAGGAGGGGAGAACACAGAAAATACCTTACTTAACGTGTTTGAATTTTGTACTCTTTTACCAGAATATCTCAAATGTTTCCCTAAGGCAATGGCTCTTATACAAAACCATTTGTTAAAAATGACTCTGCTTTCAGAGATTCTTAAATCAACAGGTCTGAGACGAAGTTCAAGCACACCTTTTGTTCCTCTCCATAAGTGACTCTGAAATCATTATTGTCAGGCCTCTGAGTCCAAGTCAGGCCATCGCATCCCCTGTGACTTGCACATACATGCCCAAATGGCCTGAAGTAACTGAAGAATCACAAAAGAAGTACGAATGCCTTAACTGATGACATTCCACCACAAAAGAAGTGAAAATGGCCGGTCCTTGCCTTAAGCGATGACATTACCTTGTGAAATTCCTTTTCCTGGCTCAATCTGGCTCAAAAATCTCCCCCACTGAGCACCTTGTAACCCGCACTCCTGCCCGTCAGAAAAGAACCCCCCTTCGACTATAATTTTCCTTTATCTACCCAAATCCTATAAAACAGCCCCACCCTTATCTCC
Source organism: Mandrillus leucophaeus (assembly GCF_000951045.1). Lineage (NCBI taxonomy): Eukaryota > Metazoa > Chordata > Mammalia > Primates > Cercopithecidae > Mandrillus > Mandrillus leucophaeus. The sequence goes on along the minus strand of NW_012104176.1, from coordinate 2,658,630 downwards.
CTTTGCTGACTCTTTTCGGACTCAGCCCGCCTGCTCCCAGGTGATTAAAAAGCTTTATTGCTCACACAAAGCCTGTGTGGTGGTCTCCTCACACGGACGCGCATGACAATTATTCTAAAGGGTAGTCCTCAGACATGCACAGTTCTCAAACTTTGTTACTCAGGATAGGAAACCAATAATGTGTCTTAGACAACAGAAGGATCTGGGGCAAATGAAACTTTTCCCAGTATTTTCCACGACACTGACCTGAAATCACCTTTGTTGTTTACCACCCTCTCTGGAGGACAGTACTGTGCAGAACTCTCCAACACCACAATATCCACAGTCCTCGTATTATTCCCACGTTTGGTCTGGACGTGACAGCCCCAATTTCCAGTAGATCCAGCCTGAATATTAGAAATGGTTAGGGCACTGCATAAAGAAAGATTTTAAAAAGAGAGAAAACAGAATTAGGCAAAAAAGGAGACAATAAGGGGTCTCGATCATTCACTTAGCAAATAGTGTTGAATGCATATTGTGAAGTAAGCACTTGCTACATAAAAATGAATTTAAAAAATGACTCCTTCCTTTAAATCTTTCAATGTCGAGGCAAAAAAGGAAAGAGATCTTTAAAATACACGATCAGGGCAGTAAGAGACATATGAATCAAATGCAATGCTATACGATGCATGAGAATTCTTGCAGAAACAGGGAGAGCAGAACGCTTTACAGAACAGGAATGGCAAGCTATCCCAGCACTCTGGGTGGCAGGAGTTCAAGACCAGCCTGGCCTTCAAGATCAGCCTGGCGAAACCCCATCTACACTAAAAATATTGTAAAAAGTTAGCCAGGTGTTGTGGCGCACGCTTGTAATCCCAGCTGCTTGGGAGGCTGAGTGAGGCTGGAGGATGGCTCGAACCCAGGAGGCAGAGGTTACAGTGAGCCAAGAGAGCACCACTGCACTCCAGCCTGGGTGACAGAGCAAGTCTCTGTCTCACAAAAAAAAAATAGGAATGGCAAGCCCAAAGGCAGAAACATCGTCGTACATTCTTTAGCAAAACTTGAAGAAGTTTCCAAGTCACATCTCCCTTTTCACAGATTCTGAAGAAAATATTCAAACATGAAAAAAGATTATTGCCATGCGCGGTGGCTCACTCCTGTGATCCCAGCACTTTGGGAGGCCGAGGCAGGCAGATCACGCAGTCAGGAGATCGAGACCATCCTGGCTAACACGGTGAAACCCTGTCATTACTAAAAATACAAAAAATTAGCTGGGCATGGTGGCGGGCGCCTATAGTCCCAGCTACTGGGGGGACTGAGGCAGGAGAATGGCGTGAACCCGTGAGGTGGAGTTTGCAGTGAGCCGAGATTGCGCCACTGCACTCCAGCCCGTGCAACAGAGTGAGACTCCATCTCAAAAAAAAAAAAGAAAAGAAAAAAGAAGATTATGATTTTACATAATTAAGAAAATGTTTTAGGTAAAATATAAAGGGTTACACTAGAAACAAACCAACTACCTCTCTAAAAAGATTTAGTAAATTACCAATTAATACTTTCACAAAAGGTTTCCATGTTAAGGTATATTTCAATTCATAAAACAGCTGTATTTCTAAAGAGCTGTCAGTAAATCCAATTTCCAAGATGAAATCATAATTCTCTTATATATAAAACCTATTAATTAAGGAGCAAATGTCAGAGCCTTCAATTAATCTTTATTTCCCCCACAGGACCTAGTATGCGTTGCTGTTATGTAGACACAAATGATAAGAAATAATTAGACAGAAAGTATGTATCATTTTAATTAACTTACAAAATTATGTCTTGAAGTAAATACACATTTGTCCAGTCTCCTAAATCATTGATGGCTACAGCAAATTGTTCTAATAAAGGCTCAAGACACTTTTATATTATGAATCATCAAAGATAATGTTCATTGTCTTTACTAAGTTAGAAAAATAAACACACTGTAATTAATATTTTTAAAATAGAGTGACACAAAAAAGAGTTTGACATTAAATTTAACTTTGTCCAACATTCTACTTTATAAGGCTTTACTGAACTAGGAAGAAGTATATTCTGGCAATGAAAATCATTCCTTAATCCAGAAGTTCCCAAACACTGTCTTACTTCACAGAACCTTCACTGACATGGTAACTTTTACATGGTGCCCCTCTTCTCAGCTTGAAAAAATACCTATGGTGGTTTCTATTACTAAATTAAATCCCCAAAATGTCTATCTATATTCAAATACTTTAGTAGCCGTTTGAAAAAAGTAATACACATAAATTTGAAATAAAATTTTTATTGTCTTCTTAAATAACCACAACTACTTCTTAATGAAATATGTGTGCCTGTTGGACACTCCAAAATTAATCTAACCTCAGACTTGGACCAGACAGTGATGCTCATTTCTTGTTCTACAATGACTTTTACACACAGTACTTGCTTTGTACCACAGTAACTGTCCAAAGTCCAGCATCCCAAAGTATGACACTATAACGGAGTGTTTCTAGTTTTCTTACTACATTTTTCCCCTTCAATCTCCAAATCTATAAATGTTTCCTGGATAACTTTCAGCAACACTTTTAATGTCTAAAACCAATCACTGGAATAAAATTTTCAGGAATCCTCAAGGCAGCAAATTTGGAGATTTAAAAGAAAGAAGTAGCTTCAATTTCAACTCTTAAGAAAAATGCTGTTTCTTACTGATGAAGAATCAAACACATGGGGAGATCAATGAAAAATCAATAGAAATCTCAGATTAACCAATACAATAACCACATATTTCTTTTTATTATTATTATTCTGGGGCAAAATCTAGGTAAAGAACTGTCTCGGTCTTCACATGAAAGATTTTCACATTAGTCCAATGTCCCTACCAAAAAAAATGTTAGGCTAACTTGCTATCCTTAGAATTAACTTTTTTTGCATTGCTATACATAATTTAAATTTAAGCATGACTTGCAGAAATAGACTTATACAGTAAATCTACTTACTTTATAGTCAAATAATTTAGAGTTCTAAATTAATTAAAGCTCTTTTACATTGAAAATGATTCTACTTTTAAAATTTTACTGTTGAATTATACATCAATTATTGTCTGTTTATACAATAAACTGCTTAGTGTACAATGTGATGAATTCTGACATATGTATAGGCATGCGAAATTATCACTACAGTAAAACTAGTGTAACAATATATCATTTCCAACAATTAATCTTATCCCCTAATAAGGGAATTCTGCTTCCAGTAATCACTGAGTAGCTCATATTAAATCACCCTTTCCACAGCTAACAATTATATGTCCCTGACAAATTATAAAATTACAATCATTTGAACACATGAAGATTGATCAAAAGCAGGCAATAACAGAAGAGGAGTTGATATGAGAAACAAGGGTTTTTGGCACTGGGAAGTAACTAGGAGAATTTTTTTTAATGGCTTTTGCCCAAGGGTAGGCCTCACTCAAATAGAAACTTACAATCTTATTGACTTAAAAAATTAGAAGACAGAGGTAGAAAGAAGTCAGGCTGGAAGCCCAAACTACTATGTATAAAATGCACCAAGGTATCTTACCAATCCTGAACTACACTTGCAGGTAGGGCAGAAACCAAGACTTTAGCTTCTGCCTACCCAGAGGGGACAGAGCTAGGAATTAGTTCAGCCAAGCTAATTGCCTGAACACACAAAAGTTAGCTCTCTTCAGGGGAATACAACAGAATCCAGAGTCAGAGGTCAGCAGACTTTTCCTTCAATGGCCAGACAGTAAATACTTTAGGCTTTGCTGGCTACGAAGCAATACTAAGAATATTATATAGGTAATTATGTAACCATCTGAAATGTAACCATTTCAAATATAAATAACATTCTTAGTTTATGGGCTCAGCAGGCCAGATTTGGTTCATAGGCTATACTTTGCAAACCTCTCCTCCACAGCAATTCATTCATAATGTCGAGTCTATAACCCAAAACTGTCAGACACATAAACAATTTTTTTTAAAAAGAAGAAAATATGAACCATATTTAACAGCAAAGCAGCCAGTAGCAATAACCACAAGATGGCCCACATGTTGGAATTAGCAGGAAAGGATTTAAAAGCATCTACTCTAAATGTTATAAGATATAAATGACAATGTGCTTCTAGTAGACATGAAATCTCAAGAAAAATTATAAAATAGCCGACTGCGTAAGTCTTGAATCTCAACTCAGAGAACCCCTGAGATTTGAATGTCAACTCAGAACCTTTAGTTTTTTCAGTAATATTTCATAGCACTCCTACGAGTTTGCTGTGATGTTACCCTAGGAGGCCCTGGCAGAGAGTTTGACAACTGTAGCTCTACTGAAATAAAAATATAAGCCAAGTTCTAGGTAGGTGGAAAGAAAGAAGAAAGTGAGCAGAAAACTCAATGTCTATAGGTAAAAATTTTACCAAAGTAAAATATCTGGTAAGTGATAATATCATATATATTCTTAGTCTATTATACTTTATAAAGTTCATTTGAATTATTTTGGTAGTCACACCAATCATGAGGTTGATAGTTCAGAGGTTATATTCTTTGAAACTAGTAGGTGGAGAAGGTAAGTACCTTAAAATATTGTATCAGTCAATATTTTGACTAGAGTCAATGTCAGGTGGTTACTAAAAGAGAAAATACAAGTTTAGCAGCAGGAAATAGTTGGAAATTAGGTTTAGCACTAAAAGTTTACATTTTTCCCCCAAAGACTTTTAAAAAGTCTCCAATTTCTGAAGTTTCTCTTTGAAATTAAGCCTTTTCTTTAAAAACTGGATGAAAAGATGGCTATTTAATTTTAGAAGATGAATAAGAACCAGGAAAAGGAAATGCCAGATGTTTGCATTTTTAAATACAAGAAGATGAAATATTAATTCAAATTCCACTAAACATTGCAACTCCAAAAGGATAAATAAAATATACAAGCACAATTCTTCATTTAAAAAAAAAAAAAAGTTTACCTTGCAATCAAGGAGCAGTTGTGAATCATGTTCTTTTCAACAAAAATACCTTGCGATTCATCAGTTTCAACTATTCTCCCGTCCTGATACCACAACACTTGCATGTCCTGATCAATATACGAAGCCATGCACTGGAAAGGAAGGCTGTCTCCTTCAAACACAACTTGGCGATGAGATGGAGTCATGTAGAAAGATGGCAATTCAAGCGGAGGGTCTAGAGACAGTCAAAGATTCAGGAAACAAATATTATTTCCAAACGCCATAATTAAAAGTTACAGAAATTCTAGGTAAAATTATAAAAACAGAACAACAAATATTCCTCAGTAACCAGCATGCTAATGCTAACATCAACCAGGCTGCTACTGAGTTTAGGGATAACAGATAAAAACGAAATTTAAAAGAAACAATTTCATACTCAGTTCTGACATTTAGAGTTATTCCTCTTCAGTGGCATCACAAGAGTATCAGATGATTACAGAAATGAACTAAAAGAACAAGCTGTGCTCTAGAAAATGGCATCAGTGATAAGTAAATGCTGATATTTACAACTTTAAAATACACTTTGGAGACTACATTACCTTTGATTACAACACAGGTTTTTGGCTGTAAAACTAATGCATCTTCATTGCAGAAAAATCAGAACATTTAAAGAAAACAGGAAAAACCAGTATTTTAAGATCCTATAAAGTGTAAACAG
>NW_012104176.1:2649089-2649802 GCF_000951045.1 Mandrillus leucophaeus | reverse complement strand
AATATTAGATCTTGAAGCCATCCCCAATTTTCCAGCATCATTATCACATTCTTGTCCTAAATGCCTACCAACTCTGTTGATTTTGACAATGAAACTGCAACCTTCCCCTATTTTTGAGAATTTAAGATATGCTTATACACAGAGTCTGAAGATTTACATACAAAGCTGATCATTTCCTAAGAATTAACTGTAAGAGAATTACTAGATCTAACTGTATCAGTTTTTTTTTTTTTTTCTTTTTCTTTTTGAGATGGAGTTTCACTTTTTTTTTTTTTTCTTTTTCTTTTTGAGATGGAGTTTCACTTTTTTCACCCATGCTGGAGTGCAATGGCGCGATCTCCACTCACTGAAACCTCCACCTCCGGGGTTTAAGCAATTCTCCTGCCTCAGCCTCCCAGGGAGCTGGGACTACAGTCGCCTGCCACCATGCTCAGCTAATTTTTGTATTGTTAGTAGAGACAGGGTTTCACCATGTTGTCCAGGCTAGTCTCAAACTCCTGACCTCAGGTGATCTGCTGGGATTACAGGTGTGAGCCACCATGCCCTGCCTGTATCAGTCTTTTAAGAACATTGAAACATGTTGCTTCAAAAAGACTGTATCATTCACATTCCCGTCCACACACAGGATGTGTGCATCCTGAGACTGTGTTACTAAAGACAAATTCATGAGTTGCCAACTGATGGAAAATCTGAAAATCTATTCTTTGAAATTG
>NW_012104176.1:2642097-2644954 GCF_000951045.1 Mandrillus leucophaeus | reverse complement strand
AAGTTAGCTCTCTTCAGGGGAATACAACAGAATCCAGAGTCAGAGGTCAGCAGACTTTTCCTTCAATGGCCAGACAGTAAATATTTTAGGCTTTGCTGGCTACGAAGCAATACTAAGAATATTATATAGGTAATTATGTAACCATCTGAAATGTAACCATTTCAAATATAAATAACATTCTTAGTTTATGGGCTCAGCAGGCCAGATTTGGTTCATAGGCTATACTTTGCAAACCTCTCCTCCACAGCAATTCATTCATAATGTCGAGTCTATAACCCAAAACTGTCAGACACATAAACAATATTTTTTTAAAAAGAAGAAAATATGAACCATATTTAACAGCAAAGCAGCCAGTAGCAATAACCACAAGATGGCCCACATGTTGGAATTAGCAGGAAAGGATTTAAAAGCATCTACTCTAAATGTTATAAGATATAAATGACAATGTGCTTCTAGTAGACATGAAATCTCAAGAAAAATTATAAAATAGCCGACTGCGTAAGTCTTGAATCTCAACTCAGAGAACCCCTGAGATTTGAATGTCAACTCAGAACCTTTAGTTTTTTCAGTAATATTTCATAGCACTCCTACGAGTTTGCTGTGATGTTACCCTAGGAGGCCCTGGCAGAGAGTTTGACAACTGTAGCTCTACTGAAATAAAAATATAAGCCAAGTTCTAGGTAGGTGGAAAGAAAGAAGAAAGTGAGCAGAAAACTCAATGTCTATAGGTAAAAATTTTACCAAAGTAAAATATCTGGTAAGTGATAATATCATATATATTCTTAGTCTATTATACTTTATAAAGTTCATTTGAATTATTTTGGTAGTCACACCAATCATGAGGTTGATAGTTCAGAGGTTATATTCTTTGAAACTAGTAGGTGGAGAAGGTAAGTACCTTAAAATATTGTATCAGTCAATATTTTGACTAGAGTCAATGTCAGGTGGTTACTAAAAGAGAAAATACAAGTTTAGCAGCAGGAAATAGTTGGAAATTAGGTTTAGCACTAAAAGTTTACATTTTTCCCCCAAAGACTTTTAAAAAGTCTCCAATTTCTGAAGTTTCTCTTTGAAATTAAGCCTTTTCTTTAAAAACTGGATGAAAAGATGGCTATTTAATTTTAGAAGATGAATAAGAACCAGGAAAAGGAAATGCCAGATGTTTGCATTTTTAAATACAAGAAGATGAAATATTAATTCAAATTCCACTAAACATTGCAACTCCAAAAGGATAAATAAAATATACAAGCACAATTCTTCATTTAAAAAAAAAAAAAAGTTTACCTTGCAATCAAGGAGCAGTTGTGAATCATGTTCTTTTCAACAAAAATACCTTGCGATTCATCAGTTTCAACTATTCTCCCGTCCTGATACCACAACACTTGCATGTCCTGATCAATATACGAAGCCATGCACTGGAAAGGAAGGCTGTCTCCTTCAAACACAACTTGGCGATGAGATGGAGTCATGTAGAAAGATGGCAATTCAAGCGGAGGGTCTAGAGACAGTCAAAGATTCAGGAAACAAATATTATTTCCAAACGCCATAATTAAAAGTTACAGAAATTCTAGGTAAAATTATAAAAACAGAACAACAAATATTCCTCAGTAACCAGCATGCTAATGCTAACATCAACCAGGCTGCTACTGAGTTTAGGGATAACAGATAAAAACGAAATTTAAAAGAAACAATTTCATACTCAGTTCTGACATTTAGAGTTATTCCTCTTCAGTGGCATCACAAGAGTATCAGATGATTACAGAAATGAACTAAAAGAACAAGCTGTGCTCTAGAAAATGGCATCAGTGATAAGTAAATGCTGATATTTACAACTTTAAAATACACTTTGGAGACTACATTACCTTTGATTACAACACAGGTTTTTGGCTGTAAAACTAATGCATCTTCATTGCAGAAAAATCAGAACATTTAAAGAAAACAGGAAAAACCAGTATTTTAAGATCCTATAAAGTGTAAACAGGTTTTAATCAGATATTTCCTTTCAGTCAGAAAAATATTTTAAATATATGTACAAAAATGTACACAAATGACATTGATTCATTAAAAGACTTTTAAATATGTAGCCAATTTTTCTAACACGACAATTCTACTTTTAGCAGTAGTGTATCCTAAATAGAAAATATGCAAAAATGCATACAAAGAAATTAGTCCTTCCATTATTTATGAAGCAAGAAATTATTAACGAGCTAAATATGCTGTAACAGAGAAGTTGTTAACTATGGCTTCATCTATACAACGGATTGATATGCATCTATTTTAAATAAGAAAATACATTGACATTAATTCAACTTTAAAAAGGTTATAAAATATCATTAGAGTATAACGATATTTTTGTTAAAAAAATAGAAAAAAGTCATAGAAGATGATACAAAAAGGTCTTAACACTAGCTATCTTTCAGTCATGAACATAAACATACGTGGTCTTTGTTTCTCTGCCTTTATTTTCTTTGCACAAATCTTAATTTTCATTCAGTGAGCGTATTTTACTTGTGATACAACAACAATAATAAAGAGAAAAGGAAAAAAATATGATACATTATTTCCAAACAAAGACTAAACTGGGACCTCCCCCCACCATTTTAGGACTGTTTTTGTTTTATGGGGTTGTGTGTGTAGGCGTGTTTTTTTGTGTGTGTTTTTCATTTAACCTGTGGCAAACATGTTATTTCCCTCATTTCCTCATATATTCTTCAAAATCATGATTTTCAATAGTTGCATTTATTGAATGGATATGTCACAAATAATTAAACCAATCCCCTATTTTTGAGAATTTAAGATATGCTTATACACAGAGTCTGAAGATTTACATACAAAGCTGATCATTTCCTAAGAATTA
>NW_012104176.1:2628014-2641622 GCF_000951045.1 Mandrillus leucophaeus | reverse complement strand
GTCATTTAATCTAGCTGGCTTAATTGTTGGCATAAAGTAAATATTATCAAATTCATAATGATTAATGGCTGCATACTAGTTCTGTCCAAGTATAAAGAGAATCTTACAATTTGTCAAGAAAAACATGGTAGAAAGTCAAAATATGGTAAATGCTTTCTCAGTTTGGATTTCTCCCTTACCGCATGTCAACAGCTCCTGCTTCACGCCTGTGACTGGTTGGGCCTGCAGTGACTTAGGATAAACACACCTGGTATCCCGTACTGTGATGTTCCTCTCCTTTACCCAGCGATGCATCCACAGTATGTTACAGTCACACAAAAGATACTCAGTCTGGAATTCCCTGTAACATGTAAATGCAACTTAAGAGATTATAGTGAATAAAATTAAATAGCACTTTTGTTTTATATTAGGTTACGTTTCTGGTGGCAAGCACAATACTGTTCACCCATACCACACCTAAAGCACATTTCGTTGGCTAGCTACAGTTTCTCTCCAAGGAGCTGAATTGCAGAGTTTTGGACCCCAACACTGTTCTTGCTGGTCCCTAGTTTCTGCTTTGGATGAAATCTGGTAGGCAAACAAAGACTCTTTGGCAGATATCCCTCTTCTAGGCAACAAGCTACTGAACACCAGGGTTCTCTAGAATACCAAATCCCATTCCTTTTTGTCTAACAAGCTTCTACCCATTTATCATGAAGTGTGTGGCATTAATATTAGATCTTGAAGCCATCCCCAATTTTCCAGCATCATTATCACATTCTTGTCCTAAATGCCTACCAACTCTGTTGATTTTGACAATGAAACAGCAACCTAAAGCAATATGGATTGTTTTCTGTGACTATATTCTGTATTTCTAACCAGACTGTGAGCTCCCCTAGGGTAGGAACTGTTTCTGACCCCTTTCTGCTATGCACCAAGTGACACCATAGATATCTACAAATGTAAGAGATAAAGACCCAACAAATCAAAAGCATACAAATAAGAATGTCTCAGCTTTGATACAAAAGATAGTAATGAAATGTCTTCATTTGAGGCAAAAACCTTTATAATTTGGCACTTGGGCATGAGAAGAAGAAAGGATAAACAGAGCTGAGATATAAGCACAAATCTCTTAAATACTATAATTACTAAGTGCTGACTATTCATGTGCCACACATTTGTTAAGTCCAGCTAATAACAATAAATGCAGGACCCTGTTCCTGCCAATATGGGGGGCAACATATAATAGAAGAATCAAAATGTAAACATAGCTAAAATAGAATGCAATATGTTCTATAAAAATAAATCAACAAAGTGCAATAATGTTTAAGTGTGTGTGCTTCTAACACAGCTAGAGTGTTGGCTCATGGTTCACCTCGTTAGTTTTGGCAAAAAAGAGTAAGGAAAAAAGAAAAGGGATCTGATGGAATACAGCACAGAAAATAAATTTAAACAACACCAGGAGGAGGATGTGACAGACTCCTAATTTCTAAGCACCACCTTCTGGTCAGTTCCTAACACTACCAGGTAAAAAACACTAGCAATTTCTCCCATTTTGGGGATGAAATACTTCCCATGCTCCTGCTACCCAGGGTCTCAAAACCCAAACTAGCTTTTGTCTTTTTTATTTCCTAATCTTTGCAGAAAAGGCTGACCTGAGCCCACTAAATATGCCAAAAGTAGGTGTTTGTGCTCAAAGGTAGTCTTCTGGATAAGAATGGTAAGGGTGCCAAAAAGAGAAAGAAGATGGAGTATGAGCCAAAGTGACTTCAGAAGTACATACACATGCCTGCTATGATGGTGAGAAGCTGGCTGGGGCTCCTAATAGCTATTAGCTACATCCCAAGGAAGATTCCTAAATGAGATTTAAATGACAGGTGTAGGAAAGGAAGGGAGATGAGAGGAGAAGTCAGAGTACATGGAAGAGAAGAATCAGGAGAGAAAAATTCTTTCCCTGGAAGAAAAACACTCAATCCCATAAATTACTCAATGAAAACCTGAAAAACATTACATTTAACTGTAATTCCAATAAAATTAGGATAATTTAGAGTCTGAGATATGTTAAGGTTTATCTGAAAATAGCTACTTTCAAAATAACTTCTATGCAATCTCTCTGTTAACAAAATCATCTGGAAAAAAAAAAATCAACCAATTCTAAAGCTACAAGAAACTGTAAATCAGAACTTAAACTGATTTCATAAAGCAGGCATTCTAAATAAACATCCCTAGAAACATCAGTAATAAGCTGTAAATTTGATTTTAAGTGGGGGATGGGGGTGGGTTTACAGGATAAAGTTAAATTCCTAAAGTATAAAATATTCTTACAAATTCTTCATAGGAAGGGATATTTTATACTTTGGAAATTTAATTAGTCAAACAATGCAACATTTTATGATTTGAAAAAAAAGTCAAAAAGAAAAAATTACCAGTTTACTTACTCTAAATATAGATTAGAGTAATATGGTATCCTAAGGAGAAAACAGTTGTCCTAGTCTAAATCACAGTATTCAGGCTTACTGTATGTTTTCTAACGTGAATGCAAGCTCTCAAATGAGATTCTAACTTGACAAGATTGTCCTTATAAAGTCTCTGAAACCACATAATAAATGTTTTTAATTTTCAAAGACATGAAAATCAAAAAACAGAGAAAAAATTTTTTTACTTACAAAGACCGTAATGAGGCAAGATAATCAAAAGTTCCTTGAGATAATGAAGAAAACAAATTCCCCGAAAGGTTTCTGAAAGACAGAAAACAATTCCACTTTTAAAAATACAACTATCTATCATTTTATCCTATTCTGTATTTTCTAAAGCATCCTACAGTCATTAAATAATGTTACAAAGAAGTCATGAAAGTATCAATGCTTACAAAGAGGGAGTGATTAGCAAATACTTCCTCCAAGGTTGAAGAAGAAAATTATTCCTCACCTTATACAAAGTAGTAAATACAATTATTAAAAACACATTAATGCTAGGTAAGAATTTTTCTGTCAAATATCAGGTGAACCTAAAAGGTACCCTACTGAATTCCCACTAGTATTACTCTAAGTGTTCACTCGCATCTAATTTAAGAAAGCAGCAAATAAAAATGTAAAAACAAATAGAAAATAAATAATTAAAACTTTAAAAGTAACAAAAGGAAAAGGATGGCCTCAATGACCAGCAGCAGTAGCGTACTAAACATGACCGAAAATCATGAGGAGAGCGAGATGAGTTCAGGGCTTAATATGAGAGACTGGGGATAGAACTCCATGTTGCTCTTGGGCAAATCACTTCTCTAGTCTATCCTGTGTCAGTAGGCTTCAATACATAACCTGAGTCTTGCAGCGTTCTGAATGAATGGAACTCAGAAACCCTTATTCTACAATGTGAGTAGTTTGTTACACCCCAAACAATTTGACTAAAGTATTTCTTCCATACTGGACTATGAGCTCTGGAGCTGGGTGGAAGAGGGCCTGTGTCTGTGTGCACTTCCGTGTACACCAGTAACATGCTGGAGTATAAATGGTGCTCAATAACTGCTCATTGCTCAGGATGTACACCTCACCTTCAGGGCACTTCTAATGTTAAAATGAGACTGAGTGCTCTGGGAAAATCGCATATGGCCAATCACCACCAGATCTGTTCTATGCCTGCTGTGGTATCAAGAACAGGCAGAATTGAGACGTAGAGTTCTAGAAGTGAGGTGGGGGGTGGAACACAGCAGAGGATGGGATAGAAATCTGGAGTCCTGAAACTTCTCTGGAAGCTGGGCTGAATCCTTCATATGTGGGAGAGAGCGACCATCGGGTAGATGGATTTCCAAGTGGAGTTGGAGAAGAGAACTGATCAGGGAGGGGTCAGCTGTTCCTGGGACACCAGTAGCAACATATTCCTGGATGGGAAGACCTGATATCACACAAGGGCCAACACTTTACAAATTAACCTACAATGACCTTCAGCAAGAACAACACTGGATTGGTTTTCATATTTTATAATTTTTTTTGTAAGAAAAAGGCTGGATTCAATGATTCTCATAGAAGAAGTACCTAGGAACTTAAACAGAAAAGAGTATTTTCAAATTGAAAGGAGGAAAGGGATGTCTTTTTTTTTTTTTTTTTTTTTTTTGGCCTATCAGAACAGATATCAAATGTGAATTGTGAGAAAGGTATGCCCATGGCAGTATAAATCATAATAGCATTTTAAGAAAATAAAAAATAAAAATCATTTTGGCTGGGCGCAGTGGCTCACGTCGAAAATCCCAGCACTTTGGGAGGGCCGAGGCAGGTGGATCACCTGAGGTCAGGAGTTTGAGACCAGCCTGGCCAAAATGGTGAAACCCTGTCTCTACTAAAACTACAAAATTAGCTGGGTGTGGTGGCGTGTGCTTGTAATCCCAGCTACTCAGGTGGCTGAGACACCAGAATGACTTGAACCCAGGAGGCAGAGGTTGCAGTGAGCCGGGACTGCACCACTGCACTCCAACCTGAGCAAGAGTGAGACTCCATCTCAAAAAAAAAATTTTTTTAAGAAAGTAACTTAGATGGAATTACAATCAACAACTGTGTATGTTATGAAAGTATCCCATTTTAATTATATGATTACTGGAATATGTTTAAAATAATGAAAGCTAGAAGACAAGACATGGTAGGTAAAACTGAAGTGCTGAGACAGGGCAATGGGTACACACACATTCCTTATATGTACAATTGTCTCCAATTTTCTTTAAATGTTTGCAAGATTCCGTAACAATAAGTTAGAAATAAATATCCATCCTACAAATGTAGGACTTACGTATAAAGAAAAGAATTGGGCCAGGTGCAGTGGCCCACACCTGTAATCCAGCGCTTTGGGAGGCCAAGGCAGATTGTCTGAGGTCAGGAGTTTGAGACCAGCCTGGCCAATATGGTGAAATCCCATCTCTACTAAAAATACAAAAATTAGCCAGGTTGATGGTGTGTGCCTATAGTCCCTGCTACTTGGGACGCTAAGGTGGGAGAATCGCTTAGAACCCGGGAAGCAGAGGTGACAGTGAACCAAGATGGTACTACTGCCCTCCAGCCTGGGTAACAGAGTGAAACTTTGTCTCCAAAAAAAAAAAAAAAAAAAGGAATTGCATCTTACAGCAATCACTAGGTTCTAATATGCATATTATTAGATATTTCCCTTGGAAATCACAAAGGAAAGAATCACATTAGAGAAGGACATGGCATTTTCTCAGGAAATTCCAACGCAAACCAATTTTTCCTTGAGTGTTGGAACAGACTGCTATTTGTACAGCTTGAACACAAGTGAAGTAAGTAGCTTGGATTTGGGGGCCATAAACAATGACACATATTTTAAAACATTACAATCACAGTCTAGCTCTGAGATGCTCACCAAATACATACGTAAATAAATAAAACTAAAAGGGAGTTGAGAATGACAAGAGCAAAGCCACTGCTCCTCTATCATAATAAGCTCGTAGAAAGGAGCAGCAGGTGAGTTACCCGCCCATTCCACCCTTTATGCTGTTCTTTTATTTTTTATTTTTTTGAGACAAGTCTCACTCTGTTGCCCAGGATGAAGAGCAGTGGATGGAGTGCAGTGGCTCACTGCAACCTCTGCCTCCCGGGTTCAAGTGGATTCTCATGCCTCAGCCTCCAGAGTAGGTGGGATTACAGGTACATGCCACCAGGCCTGGCTAATTTTTTTATTTTTAGTAGGGACGAGGTTTCATCATGTTGGCCAGGCTGGTCTCGAACTCCTGACCTCAAGTGATCCACTCACCTCAGCCTTCCAAAGTGCTGGGATTACAGGCATGAGCCACTGTGACTGGCCATTGTTGTTTCTTACTTTCACTTAATTTGACTTTATTTACTTATTTTTTGCTAACTAGATACATTTGAATTCCTAAGAGTTGCATGTGTATATGATGCATCATCTATTATACAGAAGCCTCTATCAGGGCAGATTTGGTAAAGGAGGGGAAAATGCAATTAAATGCAATCTCCATCTACAGAGGAATGACTAAGTTACAATCTGTTCTATACCTAGAATATTCTGTAGCCAATGACAAGCATGAACTAAATCAACATGTGCTCTATTAAAAAGATGTTAATATGTTGGTAAATTATTTTTAAACTGAGTTGCCAGGTACAGAGCATTTTTAAAGCCCTGTATGTGTGTCTACACATTTCTGAGTATAACAGAAGAAAAAAAAAAATATATATACACACACACACACACACACACACATACCAGTTATCTCAGGATGATGCAACTGAAATGATGAAGAGATCTAATTTTTCCTTCATATGATTTTATTACTCAATAACAACCACTTTTTTGTATAAAGGAAGTTCTTTATACAAACATATTAGTTGTATATATGTATTTATATACAAATACATACACACACGTTTGCATATAAAGGAAATTGTAAAGGGTAGTTCTTATAAATACATATATTTCTGATAGGGAAATATTAAAAGTATAATTCTTGAGGAAAAAATACAGGTATTAGATTGCCCATAAAGAACAACTTGAAAAAATTTTGGTCTGTAGATCTCCTGACAGAGATTTTGGTCTGTACATCTCCTGACATTCCTCTGCAAATTAACTTCCTAAGTGAAAGACACAGGCTTCACAGAAGTCCATTATTGGCTCCCCGTTTGGTCTGCCAGTTACGTCCACTGTTACAGTGGGACACAGTGAGAACCTTTGCAAGTAGGACTACACTGCTCTTAGTTCAAGAGAACTTCTCCATCAGCAAAGGCAGAGATCAATATATAGAATTAATCAATTTTACACCCCCACTCCACCCATGTCTACTAAGGTCTCTGACACACTTAAAGAAAGGGTAGTTTTTTCAAAAAAATGAATTCATAAATTTCCAAAGCCAAGACTCGATCAAAAATGATAAGAAATCTGGCTGAGAATGCCTAGGCTGTCCGCCAAGGTCTCATCAACCTTTAGCCAAGGAAGTTGGCTAAGGGACCCACTCAGTTTGAGGTCCCCAGTTCAAGAGTTACCAGAGGAAACAGTTAGAACAGTGATCCACTCTAGAATTCCTTCTTTTTGTATACCTTCTCTTTCAGGTGGGAAACAGTAAGAGGAAGATCTCTGATTCCTAATCTAAGGAATGTACTGCATGCTCCATTCCTAATCATATTCACTTTTCCACTCACTGGACTGAGAAAATGCCATTCTCTACATCTGAAATATGAGCTGTTATCAGCCTTCACAACCCGCATATGGCCTGGCTCAAGAGCTCAAAAATCTGGGGACAGCAGCAACCCATGCAAAACACTTAATGTTCCTGATCCACAGCTCTAGACCTGTGCCAACCCAAATTATGATAAGCAATGTCACTGCAATACAATGCCGAGTGGTAAGAAGTTTCCTTAATTGCCATGTTGTTCTTTACAAAGTATTTAAAAGATGTAGGCCAGGTATATTGCTGTATATGCCACAGACTGCTCCATTTAGGAGATCCACAATAGGAATGACAGACAGTGGAGAATCACACGCATGAGGGGGTGGGAAGGTGGATGATGAGAAATTACTTAATGGGTATAATGTATATTATTCAGGTAATGGATACCTAAAAGCCCTGACTTGACCACCATGGAATCTATGCCTGTAACAAAACTGCACCTGTACCCCAGAAATCTATATAAAAATAAAAGTAAATCAAATTTAAAGGCCACTATCATCTATTAGTACATGAACTATAAGATTATCTCAATCAAATCTCAAAGTGGGAAGCTTGGCAATATTATTTTTATGTTTTAATGTTTTACTTGGATGATGTTCATTGTGTTCCGTGATGTATAAATTCTCACAACAGGTATAATTGGTAAAAATGTAAGAGACCACCCAAGTTCTAAACCTACCAAACATTTTAGTTCTTGACGAAGGAGGCAAAGGAAATACTAAGAAAACAGCAACCTGCCCTAACAGAAGCTCTGTCCCACTCAGCTCTTTTGCCTAAAGAACATGTGCTGATGTGTCAAATCCCTAGGCCAGAGCTAGAAATCAATCTAAAACTAAAATCAACAAAATAGTAGACTCCAGTTTACTATTTTGTTTTCCATTACTTCGGTCATAGCTGTCCAAAAAATATAACAAAAGTCTCCTTCACAGATGTATGATTTTGTCCATTCTAACGCAGTCCTCAAAAGTAAAAATACAGCCAGGCACTGTGGCTCACACCTGTAATCCCAGCACTTTGGGAGGCTGGGGCAGGTGGATCACGAAGTCAGGAGTCTAAGACCAGCCTGCCCAAGATGGCGAAACCCCATGTCTACTAAAAATACCAAAAAATTAGCCAGCAGTGGTGGCGGGCACTTGTAATCCCAGCTACTCACAAGGCTGAGGCAGAGAATGGCGTGAACTCGGGAGGTAGAGGTTGCAGTGAGCTGAGATCGTGCCACTGCACTCCAGCCTGGGCGACAAAGCAAGACTCCATCTCAAAAAAAAAAAAAGTAAAAATACAAAATTCTCAAGAAGAGATTTTAAAAAGCACTGAGATAGAAATGTTTGCAAAGCAGTTACAAAGGAGTTAAGAAGCAATTAATTTAACTAACTTCCAGTCATGAGTAAAGCTGCACACTAAATCAATCTTTTATTGAAAAACAAAAATCAGGCCATATACCTTTCCCTGAAAATGAAAGGACACACTGAAAACAGCTACAAATTTCCTATGCAGCAGGAACATTCTGTTCTACTCTAATAACTGATCTGAAGTCTCTTCCCTTACTGTATAGATGAAAGAATCTCATCATTTAAGCTCCTAATTGGTTTTTCAAAGGTAACATGAAATACAAGAAACATTCTAAAAAGCTACAGGGAGAACGAACCACAAGTAGACAACCCTTACACTGACCTCCACTCCACATCTAGCATTTCATGCGGAACCCTATTCCCAGCCAGCTTGTCTCTAAAATACGATTTCGTGCCATTTTCCAACATAAGTATCTTTAGTGGCTTCCTATTGTTTAATCAGTTCTAAGCCCCAATCTGCTTTTCATACATTTCAAAATAAAGCTCTATTATAAATAATCAGCCTTATGTATAATTACTCCCAAACAGAACTTTTATTACTTTTTTTTATTTTTTTGAGACAGAGTCTTGGCCTGTCACCCAGAGCTGGAGTGCAGTGGCGCAATCTTGGCTCACTGCAACCTCTGTCTCCCGGGTTCAAGCAATTCTCGTGCCTCAGCCTCCCGAGTAGCTGGGACTACAGGCATGCGCCACCACGTCCGGCTAATTTTTGTACTTTTAGTAGAGATGGGGTTTTACCATGTTGGCCAGGCTGGTCTCCAACTCCTGACCTCCAGTGAGCTGTCTGCCTCGGCCTCCCAAAGTGCTGGGATTACAGGCGTGAGCCACCGTGCCTGGCTTAAAACTTCTTTTTTTAAAAAAGATATAAACATACTTGATGACTTATACAAAGTTCTTCCACATTTATATTCTATATAAATTATAATAAACAGATATATATAACTTAAATTTTAAATAATCATTGTAACTTTGAGCTACTATTAATCCTACTTTGTAGGTGAAAAACAGAAAAGTCAAACAACTCACCCCAAATCACATGGTCAGAGGCACAATTCAAATGGTTATTTTACTGCAAGTCTACCAGCCCTCCCCTTGACAAATGGCCTTGGTTCTCATTCCCACCTTCATGTATCATTGGTTTGGCTTCTTTTCCTTTCTAACTATCCAGATCTCTGTAAATCTGGGCCATCAGTGCACATCAGCTCAAATTTTCCCAGACTAGCAAAGCTTTTGATCATACCTCTCAGCATGAATGTGCTCTCTGTTGCATGTACTACACTGTGTTATGTGGTGTGTGTGTACATGTGTCTGTGTGTGCACATGTGTCTGTGTGTGGTGTGGTAAGGTACCATTATATTCTGAGCAGATTACACCCCCATGATTAAATTGTGAGCTCCCTGTCCCTTATGGCTTCTAAAACCCCTATAGTTCCTACTTATAATTAAATATATCATAAGTTTCATACATATTTAGGTACTGGCTCAAACGCTTTCTTATCTTTTAATGGGAAAGAAAAGATGTACTTACAGCCGAACCAGATTGGTGAGTCCTCGAAATATGTCTGCATTCAGACATCCTATTCGATTGTTTGTCAGATCCCTAAGGAGAAGGGTGGAAAAGTGTCTTCAATTAGATCTCTTGGTTAATGAAGGTCTCATGCATTCAGTATTCAAGAACAGCATCCAGGTATCGCACAAGACCTTTATTCTAGCATCTTTGAGATATTTACTCTACTTAAGTGAGATAAGGATAGTAGTGAGGCCGAAAATGATCCTTGCTTTCACTTACTGCTGGCACGCACAGACTAATGCTGCTCAATTATGGTGCCCTCTATATTTCAAGTACTTACTCTTGCAAAATTACTCAAGATAAAATTGGAGTAGTAAAAATGAGACTCAAATTCTCTTGCTGCCCGCAATACAATTCCTTAGATGACCTACACAGTTAATTATGCTGGGGCAGTTGGAGAACTGAGCCCAAACTCAGCCAGTAAATAACAGATAATGGATAAAAGGGCAAATTATTACAATGATGGAACTTTTGTTTCCAGAGGAACATCTGCAAATACCATTTTCTGACTTCATTCCTTAAATACTCAGAAGTTTCAACTATAATGAAAAAAAAAACAACCGTGTTAGCTTTCAGTTTACAGATCTATCATTCGGACTCCAAGTCTAATTACTTTAACAATATCTATGATACAGCCCAATTATTTTTGCAATCACTCCTCATTTCTATTTCCTATTAAAAGTTACCTTCTAAATATTTTTTACTTCTCCTCAATGAAACTGTTTTCTTTTTACCTATGTAAAAGTTTTAGTTAATATTTTGTTCTATCCCTTTTTATTTATTTTGCTTGACATCAAGGACAATGAACACAATTTTATTTTTACATTTAATCAGAGACCTGCACTGGTTTAAAAGTAAAAACTTTACGTTGGGAGATAACCACTAACAATATCTGTAACTTTCACCTGGGATGGCATGACTTGCATCATTGTTTTCAGTGGACTTAGTAAGTCCTATGCAAGAAAATCCTGAAGCAATAAATCTTAAGTTTTATTAGTTGCTAGACTTGGAATAATTCATCACACTTTGAATTCTAACAAAATAATTCGAATAAGCTCCCTAAGCCAAACTTTCAAAAATATTTTCATCATATTGCCTCCAAAGTCCCTATTATTCTCTCTCACAGAGAGTTACACATTCTTTGAGTTACTCAGTTACTCTTCAACAAGGCGATCTACACCATTCATTTCAAACTAAAAGTATTGCATTCCAAACTGTGTACTTGATCATGGCAGAAGATGTAGTAGTCTCACCAGAAATTCTAAGAACATAGCATTTGAATCAGGTACCTCACTCATTTGCTTTTTTCCTTGACTATTTCAAAAGTTAAAATGAGATGGTAGGTCTCACTGGCTGGTGAAGCACTGGTTTGGGTGTGTCTGTGAAGGTGTTTCCAGGAGAGATTGGTGCAGGAGTGAATGGACAGAGAGGAATGACCTGCCCTCAATGTGGGTGGGCACCATCCAATCAGCTGGAGCTCCGCTGGGACAAACAGGCAAAAGAGAGGGCTTATCTCTCTCTGTTCTCTCTCCCCTTCCAGAGCAGGACGCCTTCTCCTATTGTTGGACATCAGGCTGCAGGTTGTCTTTTGGACTCTGGAACTTGCATCAGTGGGCTTCCTGGGGCTTCAGGACTTCGGCCTTGGACTGGGGACTACAAGGTCAGCTTCTCCAGTTCTGAGGCTTCCAGACTTGGATTGAGCTATGCTACCAGATTCATAGGCCCTTCAGCTTGCAGAAAACCTATTGCAGGACCTCTCTCCCTCTGTGATCACGTGAGCCAATTCCCCCTAATAAATCCCCTCTCATACATCCTACTGGTCCTCTCTCTCTGGAGAGGCCTAACACAGCACCTTAGGTAATCCTGGTCTTCAATACTTTCATAGTTCTGCCTTCCCTCTCTTATGACAACTTTTGATAAAAGAATCTTAAGCAATACAAGTCTTTATCTGTCCTCATTGTTCTGTAGCTCCTAAGTATTTAATCATATGGGCCTTTTTGTTTAAATTCCAGTTGATTTTCCTTTTATTTCTAGGTTTCACTGTTAACAAAAATTAGGCATCTTCCGGTAAATTGTTGCATAAACAAGCATATCTGGGCTGTATTTATAATCTTGTCTCAATTCTGAGCTTTAAATGGTGCAATTACCATTGATTCTCTGGGAAACAATTTCATTACAACTATACCTACTTAAAATGGTATTTAGATATTGATAATGGGTTTTTATTTGGATTGAGAATCAACTTAAATCCGCTGATGAAACACAAGAGAAACTGATGGATCTAGGGTTCACCTACTTCTGATAGTATATTCTTCAGAAAGCCACTTCAACTTCCTGATTCAAATTATTTATAAACTAAAGGCAAAGGCATGGTATAATAACAAAAATACTTTATGTATGCTTGTTAAGGGAGATGCACAATTGAAATTAATGACTTAAGAACCCATAAGAAAAAGCATCTGCATCTATGAGCAACTAGCAAACACTACTGTCAAATATCTTTATATCCCATTGAGTTTACACACAGGACTTCTTCAGCTTGCAAGCTGTGTATCCTAAGTTAATTATAAGTCATCTGTTTGGAATTAAGAATGTATCTTCTAATGGGAAGAATATTATAAATGGCAATTACCTTCCTAAGCAAGAACACAAGAGACTACTTAACATGTAACACAGTGAAAGACTACTAAGGCAATGCCTGGTACAATATCAGTAATTATATTAAATACTCCTGAACAAGAATTTTTAAAACTCATTTTGGATGGCAGTGCTTAAGAGATTATTTACTGAGAGATAAATAACTAGATGGAGATTCTAAGATAGTCTGCAGTATCTAAAACATACTGAAGAAACTGCTTTTTATTAACAGCCAAGTTTTCTTCAACCTGTATCTCAGCATAGAGATAACATTAATCAGCATTAATGTTTTTATTACCTAAAAGCTGTGACTACAACAGTGTGGAACACAGAGGGAAGGGATAAGATAACGACCTGTCTGAGAGTATAATTTCACATTCCGCTCATTAAGGGAAAAAAATAGATTGGAGGGAAAAATATTCTAAATGTTCTCATACTTTCACATCAGAATCACTGGGAGGGATGGTTGAAATACAAATCATTCAGCATCAGCCCCAGAGTTTCCGATAGGGAAGATCTGAACCCCTACATTTTTGCTTTCTACTTGAGGATTCATCTTCCTAGGCATGGGTGCAAAACTGACTCCAGCACAGACAGAAGCACAAAGAAAGTGAGTCACTGCTGTAAATCACGCTCACCTGCTGCTGCCCCTCCACTCCCTAATGACCTGTGTCTGGAGGCGCAGCCTGTTTACGGTCATGCTCCATATCCCCCGCCTGTGTCTTGATAGCTAAGTCCTAACAACTTCCAAGACTCTTATAGCAGCTAAACTCTAGCTACTGCGTCATCTCCTTGCAACTGTATTTCGATTCCATATCCAGGCTCGTGGTCAGTGTTTGTAATTCCATTAGACTGCAAACCCCTCAAGAGGTTCCTGATTTACCTGTGTGTCTCCAC
>NW_012104176.1:2624451-2626844 GCF_000951045.1 Mandrillus leucophaeus | reverse complement strand
AAATAAAATCACGGATCTGGTCTCTCTCCCTGATCTTTTGTCCCTGGTCTCCCTACACTTATGTGGTTTCTCCTTACTGCCATCAGAATATTCTGAAATACAAATCTGATCATGTCAATTCCATATTCAAAAAGTTCTGGTAGCCCTCTACTGTCTAAAGAACAGATTAAACATTTTTAACATAGCAGGTCTTCAAAAGCCCAGTCGCCTGACCAGCATGATCTTCCAATATTCTTTTTCCTCTTTCCACTTTCTGCTCTGATCAAAGAACTAAACTATTGTCCCAAGAGATACATGCTTGCACACCTGCGTCCACCCTGTTTGGAAGGCCTTTTTAATACATCTTCATTCCCTGGGAGCAAGTTCAAATCTAAACAAGTCCGTGGCTCTCACGGCAGGCTGTTCCCATCGCAGGCGCTCTCTCCTTTCCCTAGCAGGTTATGTTTATGATTTTACCTGTTACAGCACCTGTGTGTGCATTCAGATGTATTTTCACTAACGACTGAAGGGTAGCAGAACACGCCACCCAAAACATGTCATATTGGCATAAGGATTATTTCTAGCTACAGGCCGATTGAAAAGCAGACAGATACAAGAAAAGCTCTCTGCTCTACCCTATCTGACGAAAAGCAGGACATAAATTTAGAAAGGTGTCCCTCCTCCCTTCTCCACCAGAAAGGACAAAAGTTCCTCCCGGGAGAGGGCTTTGGACCCTTATCAGCTTAGTCAAGGCACCAAAGGAATCTACATAACAAACATTACTAATTAGACTTTATCTACCATTAGTCTCCCGTATATTTGCCTTCCCACAATTTGCTTTCCCTTAAGAGACTCAAGGTCCTTCTCCTTTGTGTTGTCACTTCTCAAAAAACGTATTGCTCCTTGTTGAAAGGCTACATAAGCCAGAGTTCCAAGCCACCTCTTTTGAGAATTACTCTTTTCCTGAGTTTTCTCAATACACTTCTGTTTTTCTCTTGTTAATCTGTCTTTTGTTAGAGGTCCAAGCTGAGAAACTGGAAGGGTAGAGGGAAAATTATTTTTCTTCTCCTACATTATCTATCCCCGCAAACCCCAAGAGTCTGCAAGATGTTCCGAAGAAGTCAGGGCATGGTAAGTGGTTAAGTGCTCAGTAAATGCTTTCAGAAAGAATAAAGGATGGAGAGACAGTCCTCATGGCTTTTTTGCAGAGCCGCTTCTGAAATGTGGGCCTGCTCAGACAGCAACTGCGAAAGGAGCTTCATATAGGAGATGGGGAGTTGTTTAGCTTCAGAAGCAATAAAAAACTGGTCCTTGGGTTTCGAAATTGTAATATATAGATACACATGAAAATGGCAAGATTTTAAATCATTACTTAAAAGGCACCTTTGTTTACATGGCATTTACAACAGACACAGTTTGAAAATCGTCTACAGATTATGTGTGCTGGCAAAGCCGACATGGTAATGATTTCACTAGCAGAAGAGGAACACAGCCAGCCACCATCAAACAAATCAAACCACTGTGCAAATTAACCACCTTCTCAGCTACTTACATAAAATATTCTTTCTGCTTTTCTTTCTTTTTGTTTTCTTGAGACAGAGTCTCGCCCTGTCGTGCAGTGGCACGATCTCAGATTATTGTGGTCTCCCACTCCCAGGTTCCAGGGATTCTCCTGCCTCAGCCTCCCAGCTCGCTGGGACTACAGGCACACGCCACCATGACAGCTAATTTTTGTATTTTTAGTAGAGACGGGGTTTCACCATGTTGGCCAGGTGGGTCTCGAATTCCTGACCTCAGGTGATCCACCCGCCTCGGCCTCCCGAAGTGCTAGGATTACAGGCGTGAGCCACTGCGCCCAGCCTCTTTCTGTTTCTGTATCAGGGACCTGGTCAGGTGAAGCTCAAAGAATTATTAAATGTCCATTTTTCATCATGTTACAGTAAGTTGACAGCTACTTATACAAGGAACAATTCAAACTCATAAGCAAGCAATTCAAACACTTACAATCTTTTTAGAGATGACAGTCCCCAAAAGGCACCTGGATCTATACTACTAATAAGATTGTTTCGGAGATCCCTGTTAAAAATAAAATAAAAGTTATTCACATATCAACACTGTAACAAGTATTCAGGTACACCACACTTACCTGCTACACAAAAAAACAAAAGTGTAATAGGAGGAAACTGAAGCCAAAATGATTAGGCCAAGATCAAGCCAGTAGTAAATGGCAGTCAGAATGCAAATTTGACAAATCTAGCTCCGGAGTCTTTTGGTTTGGTAAATAAAAGAATAAAAATATATGTCATAAAAGAAGTATGTGACCTAATATATTATTCAACTTCACAATTATCACTGAACTACAATCATATACATTACTTCTATAATTTCTTCCTTAGTATGCCATACTTTGGATA
>NW_012104176.1:2620335-2622506 GCF_000951045.1 Mandrillus leucophaeus | reverse complement strand
CGCTGATGAAACACAAGAGAAACTGATGGATCTAGGGTTCACCTACTTCTGATAGTATATTCTTCAGAAAGCCACTTCAACTTCCTGATTCAAATTATTTATAAACTAAAGGCAAAGGCATGGTATAATAACAAAAATACCTTATGTATGCTTGTTAAGGGAGATGCACAATTGAAATTAATGACTTAAGAACCCATAAGAAAAAGCATCTGCATCTATGAGCAACTAGCAAACACTACTGTCAAATATCTTTATATCCCATTGAGTTTACACACAGGACTTCTTCAGCTTGCAAGCTGTGTATCCTAAGTTAATTATAAGTCATCTGTTTGGAATTAAGAATGTATCTTCTAATGGGAAGAATATTATAAATGGCAATTACCTTCCTAAGCAAGAACACAAGAGACTACTTAACATGTAACACAGTGAAAGACTACTAAGGCAATGCCTGGTACAATATCAGTAATTATATTAAATACTCCTGAACAAGAATTTTTAAAACTCATTTTGGATGGCAGTGCTTAAGAGATTATTTACTGAGAGATAAATAACTAGATGGAGATTCTAAGATAGTCTGCAGTATCTAAAACATACTGAAGAAACTGCTTTTTATTAACAGCCAAGTTTTCTTCAACCTGTATCTCAGCATAGAGATAACATTAATCAGCATTAATGTTTTTATTACCTAAAAGCTGTGACTACAACAGTGTGGAACACAGAGGGAAGGGATAAGATAACGACCTGTCTGAGAGTATAATTTCACATTCCGCTCATTAAGGGAAAAAAATAGATTGGAGGGAAAAATATTCTAAATGTTCTCATACTTTCACATCAGAATCACTGGGAGGGATGGTTGAAATACAAATCATTCAGCATCAGCCCCAGAGTTTCCGATAGGGAAGATCTGAACCCCTACATTTTTGCTTTCTACTTGAGGATTCATCTTCCTAGGCATGGGTGCAAAACTGACTCCGGCACAGACAGAAGCACAAAGAAAGTGAGTCACTGCTGTAAATCACGCTCACCTGCTGCTGCCCCTCCACTCCCTAATGACCTGTGTCTGGAGGCGCAGCCTGTTTACGGTCATGCTCCATATCCCCCGCCTGTGTCTTGATAGCTAAGTCCTAACAACTTCCAAGACTCTTATAGCAGCTAAACTCTAGCTACTGCGTCATCTCCTTGCAACTGTATTTCGATTCCATATCCAGGCTCGTGGTCAGTGTTTGTAATTCCATTAGACTGCAAACCCCTCAAGAGGTTCCTGATTTACCTGTGTGTCTCCACAGCCTTGCTCACAGCTGGGCTCTCAGGATGAACTTCAGGAATTTTTGTTTAACTGAACTGACGCCGATCATCGCCTTATCACTTTGATTACGCTGCCATACCTGGTTGAGAGTGCTTTTACTGAACTCTAAACCTGGCTTGGTCCCATGCAATCTGATGCCTAAGCTCCACCCTCCTATAACTCTTACCTTTCTTACCTAGAACTCCAATCTCCACTACCACCTACCCCAGACCAGCCAGTTTTCCTAACTTGTTTCATTAAAAGCCTTCACTAGAAAATAATATAGTGTAGAATGGGCGGAAAAGAAGAAAACTGATTAGTAGCAAGATCTCCCCCAGATGGCCCTGAGCTTCTAATGTGTGCAGACAAAGACTGATAAACACAGGGAACCACCACTCACCCCCAGCAAAAACTACGGTATGAAAATTCCCTACTGATTCAAATTGTAACTAATTTTCAAAGACAAAGAGAAAATCCTTTAACTCCTACCGTTCTTAACCTTACAGAATTCTGACCCTTAAGACTGCCTAAGAGAGAAAAATAGGAGGAAAGCTATATCTACAGGTTTTAGATGAAAGATATTTTACTTGCAAAAGCAGTAACAAAAAAAATATTTTGCAAAAAGGGCATGACCAATTTTTACAATTGGATTTGACAATAAAAAAGAATAGGTTTTGCAAATACTGCATGTTCTCATTTTTAAGCGGGAGCTAAATGATGAGAACACATGGACACATAGAGGGAACAACACACACTGAGGCCTTTTGGAGGGAAGAGGGTGGCGGGAGGGAGAAGATCAAGAAAAACAACTAATGGGTACTAGGCTTAATACCTGGGTGATGAAATAATCTGTACAACGAACCCCCATGGCACAAGTTTACCTATG
>NW_012104176.1:2609598-2613465 GCF_000951045.1 Mandrillus leucophaeus | reverse complement strand
AGGCATGAGCCACCACACTCGGCCTATGGTTAGGTTTTCTATGAGGTGAGGATATAAAATAAGTGTGTGATAAACCACAATACATAGCTCAAAGCACAGATGCACAAGCTTCATACCACGTGGAATTTGATAGCAGTCACCATTTATCCTCATTCTTCTCAAGTATGCTGGCACGTTCATGCAAGAGCACTACTACTTAGGGGTGGGAGGCAGCAGTGAGAGTCTCAGCCACATCCCTCTCCCTGTGTGGTTTTGCAGACAGGCTATGGCTACAGCTCTCCTCCTGGTCACCGGGCTCAGCTGGGGACTTACCAGTCGCCTATACAAGTGTTTGGCTAGACCTCTACAGAAAGCTGACAGTCTAAATACAGTCCTTTTCCCTAGACCACGCTTCTGCCAGTGACTGGCCCACTCTTCAGCTTTGTGGGACCCCCTCAGCTGGGACTGTCTGTCAGGACCCACCTACAACCTTGTCTGCTGAAGCCAGAGTGGCCTCTGCTCATCTCCCGGGGAAGCTGACGCCAGATGGCGAACTGAAACTCTTTTCAGTTTTTCTTCTCCTGATATCCTTACCTAACAGTGGCAACCTTGCCCCTTCTTTATATAGCCACGTGTAAGCTTCCAACACTGCTCTTCATTTAAGGATGCACACACCATTGGTGAAACAAAACAGACATGTAGAGAAATGCTCAGCACAAGCCAAGGTAACCAGTACCTCCAGGGTGCCTTAGTACCTTACTTACTTGAAATGTACAAGACCTTCCTGGAAACAGACCCTGGACCACTGGCACCCCCTGTCAGCTAGGATTGACAGCTGTCAGCACAGCACTGTGTGAGGCTCTTTAATGACAACTGCTCCGTCATGGGCATTCTCACCTGTGCCCAGGCAGTCTAAATTATTTAGAGGAAAATCCTCAGTTTGCCTTCTCCACCCCCTCCAAATCAGAAAGCAGCAGGCATCCCTTCTCTACCTATGCGACAGAAAGGACTCCAAGGGGGTCTCGCTGCAATGAACACAGATTCATGTGTTTTCTTCCATCCAATCAGAGGCACATTCAACGTCACTGTCCCACCAGCTAATGAAAGTGAACTGCTGTACATGGTATGCCTCATAACATGTGAGTTTTCTCTCAGGCTCATTCTATCAATATAGCAAAAGTTACTATATATCAAAATTGGCTTCTGGTTGGATTCCCCAGAAATTTCACAAAAGCATCCTGAGGAGGTTGGCCCTTCGCTCAGCAGCGAAGCCCAGAGCGTATTTACCGTAAGCCCAGCATTTTTGATATGTTAGTGGCACTGTGGCTTCCCACACTATGCGTGCTGCTTAATACCTGGTGATAGAGACTGGACTAGAAATTCTCAAGAACGCTGCTCTGGAAATGCAACCTGTGAATTCTGGGATCACTGTGGCCTCTAGCAAATTCTATGGTCTTTCTTGCATCTCATCCTCATTTTAACACACAGGTACTCCTCAGTAGCTAGGGTTGGGATTCCAATTCTACCACCTCCCCACAATCAGAGCCAGGTTTTTCTAAATAAAACCAAACCCCCTGCAACCACCCACCTCAGTACTTCACAATATTTAAAAAAACAAAATGATTATTAAACATCAGTATAAAATCTATGCTCTGATTACTATCACTGGATAGGTATTTCATTAATCAGAATTCTGAAAACTTCATATTCCATAAGAAGAAAACAGCTTTCTCGATGCTGGTAACTACCCTAACTTTTCGGGTTTTTGCACCCGACCTCTAAGATATTTTCTAAATAAAGTATCTGAAAAGATCTGAAAAAGTCAGGAAGCTTCACAAAATACACTTAAATGGTCAGAAAAGGTCTTAGTAGTCAGGTAAACTCACAAATCCCATCCTTCTCTCTGGACTTCCAACCAGCTTTTAAGTTCTCCTCTTAACTTGGAGTAAAAAGACGGTCCCTGGTGTAGCAATTTCAACAGAAAGAGGAATATTACGCAGAGGGTAAGTTCCCTACTGTGAACGCCATGGTCCCAGCATCCTTTTCTCCAGGTACCTGCTGCAGCAGACACTGACAGGACGGCAGTGCTCACACCTGCGGTCCCTCTATCTGCAATTCATCCCCATGCAGCTTTCTCTTGGGCACCTCCTGAGAGTCAATCCAGGAAGGTCAGAGGGGTAAAGGGCATGAATGGCCATAGGAAGAGCCCTCACCCGAGAGGAAAACAGAATATCCCAGAGGGCTGGGGGTTCTGAGCGTGTGCCTCACTGGCTCCCAGCAGTCCCCAGTACCAGCTGCCTGCCGCAGGAGCTGATTGGGAAGACACTGCCCTAACGGCTGTGCTTGCTTCTCATAGTCCAGCACCAAATATGAGGGTTGTTGGGCAAACCTCCCGACCAAATTACTACACTGAAAGCTCACCTGGGGACCTGCTTCTGGGGAAATGCAGGTTAAGATATCAGCCTGGTAATGTGAACCAGCCAGTACCCAGGCCAAGCAGAGACCTAAGGAAACTCTGCCCACCCTACTCTAAGGACAAATAGCCAAAAGGCGTAGACCAGAAGCCATTCAAAAATTCAAAGCTTCTGCAGTGAGTGAAGGTGTGAAAGGTTTGCAACTATCAAAGGTTCCAAAATTTAATAGTAATAACACTATAATTATTGCTATCAATTATTTAATGTTTGTTTATTTATGTATTTATTTATTTATTTATTTATTTGGTGGGGGGAGCAGCCTTCTCCATTGTTTTAAGGTGGAAACACTTCTACTTCTCCATATAGTACAGGTAGTGCCCCCAAATTTTCAACACCATCCCTTCAGGCATGACACCTGATCAACCTTGTGCAGATTTTTCAAATACTCTGGCCTTAGCAATTACATGACTTTGGTCTAACTACATCCAGGACTTGTGGGAGAGGGATAGATGAGCATAGACATTCCCACTGGTTTGATAAGAGGTCAAGATCTGAGTCTGGAGCTGCTAATGGCCCTGTTGCTACAATCTGAAGAAGCCAACAGAATGGAAAAGAGAAAAATGGTGAGCCTCTGGATCCAGCCAAGCCTGAAATTCACCTCTAACTCTGGGCTGTTTGGATACACAAACTACCAAATATAGTGAGTTGGTGTCTATCACTTATCAGACCATTAAGACCTTATAATCACCCTAGGAGGCAGTGTCATTTGTTTAAGATGAGGAAATTCATGCACAGAAAGATTAAGAAACTCAGCCAAGTTCTTGATCTTAATAAGTGGCCAGGATTTAAGGGTATCTTTCTGATTGACACAGTGGAGATTTGCTAAAGGAACCAAGTAAATGTATAGCTAAAATAATAGGAAAACAGGTAAACCAAACACACTGAAAAGTTGGCCATGATCAAGTTGATGTTGCTGAAGATAACATTCTTTCGACTTCTCCATATGTTTGAAAAACTAAGTTATTCTATGTGGTAACCCCCAGCCTTCCAACTAGGCCTCAAAGTCACTGCCTCTCTGTCCTCGTCATCATCATCAGCCTAGCCCAGGTTGCAAACCACATAAGTTCTCACCTACGTCCGATTCTCCATTTGAAGTGATCTTTTTAAACACAGACCTGATCAAGTCTCTGCTCTGATTGAAACCTCAAAAACATCCACAGTCCCTCAGAAGGAAGTTCAGGTGCGTTAAGGTAACTTCCAAGACTACCCATGGTCCCAGCCTTGCCCACCTTTCCTTCACCAACTCTCACTTCCCATCTGCTCAACATCTTCCCTTAACACCTGTCTCTTATACACATCTAGATGTGTATAAGAGACAGGCTGTACATGGTATGCCTCATAACATGTGAGTTTTCTCTCAGGCTCATTCTATCAATATAGCAAAAGTTACTATATATCAAAATTGGCTTCTGGT